>NW_009926228.1:18433-66905 GCF_000696875.1 Nestor notabilis
ACTTTGTGGCACTAGTTTGGGGTTTTTTTATTAAGTATATATGGCACATTCGTAAGGGAGTCTACATTTGGATTAACTACATTGATAGGATCTACATAGCTTTTAAATTGTACTGATTTATTACAAATATACAAAGAGTAATAAAATGGTGAATCTCAAAACCAGCTGGTAGTTTCACGTATGGTACTAAATGGTCATCCAACAGCAGTTGCTTTTAGCAGATTTGACAACATTTAAGTAGATTTTAATCAATGACCAACAGGCCAAGAGGTCCACATCCTGTTCTTCTGGTGTTTCAACCACACTCTTTTTCCTTCACAGTTAGTTATCTACACACACACTTTCTTTCTTGAAGCAGTGTGTCCTTGCAGCAAAGGTCATCAGCCACTTCTTGGGCTGCATTAACAAGCACATTCAGCAAGCAATTACTGCTTGTGGGACCATGTCTGGAGTTCTGTGCCCAATTTTGGGCAGTGAAAATAAAAGTGAAAGTGAATGATGCTGCATACTGCAGGAAGCACAGAAATGCTGGGAATTACTCAGTTCAGCTCAGGAAGAGAAGGCTGCTATTGCTGCAGCTCCTGAGCAAGAAGTCTGAACTGGACTCAGACATGTATGTGGAAGGGATGAGAGGCAATAGACACAGGTTACAGCATGGGAAATGTGATTATAGCCAAGGAAATAAGAAAATTCTTTTCCACCCAGAGAGAGGTCAAGCACTGGAACAGGTTGCTCAGGTTGGCTGTGAAATCTGTCCAAAATTCAACTGAGCAAACCCATTCTGTCTCAGCTTTGAGCGAGAGTTTGGACCAAACATCCCCCAAAGGTCTCTTGCAACTTAAACTATTTTGTGATTCTGTGAATATTCAAAGTACTGTTTCCCAGTCCCTTTGTTTTAAAAAGGCAAAGAGAAAATTCATCATCCATAAAACAGAAGTATTTGCCTTTCAGACCAACTGTTCTGGATTGCTGTTGGACAGAATGGCTTCTCTGAGAGCAGCAAGAGGTCAGAGAAGCAAACTAGAGTCTGCTTGAATTTTGGAGACTGAAGAATTTAAGAAGACGAAAACTAAGCAGGTGTTCAAGTACAAGGACAACTAACTTCAAATCTTCTCTGCTGAAATATTTCTACCTTATTTCACAGCCAAGGGAAAGAAGATCCCTTTCAGATAATTCTATAGGTAAAGCTATCTGAAAGGGGGGGGGGGGGGGGGGGGGTAATACATGTGAATATTTTGGATGTATTAGACTTTATGCGTAAAGGGAGAATAAGAACACTGAAATTCTGCCCCCCCAATGATGAAATTTAGGACTATTTTAGTGACAAGATATCAACAAGTAACTTCAGATATTCTACTGTTGTTTTAGAAGAATGATCCTAACCAGATAAATTTGTTATATACTGAAATCTTTGAGCATCATGCATTCTCTCTGATCTTGAAGTGAGCTAAAGCATTCTACATTTCTGAAGTGCACAGTACTCACTGAAACAAAAAGAAACACCCAGACACAAAATATAAATTGACCTGTGGCCGAGTGACTGAATAATGCTCAGTTTGCAGTGCTCTGCACTGGCTTTTCTAAATTTGTTTTCTGCTTTGTGGGAACATCGTGCTCAATAAGCACTGATGTTTTAGACTGCTGAAATGTTACCTTGAAAAGGTACCAACAACGTTTCAGAGCTAGTAGATCAATTTGTCATTTTTTTCCTTTGTTTTATAAGTACCTTGGAATGTCTCAGCATCCATTCTTACAGTTTTTGTGGTTGGACAGAGGGTTATGCTCTTCCTTCTCAAAATGTGCTGGACAATCATTTAATTACATCACTTCATAATGTCAAATGATAATTACTTTTTTCCCTAAATCTCTGTTGGCTATATGCAGCATAATAAGCACTATTTATCCAATATTTTTTTACAATCTGTTTCCATACAAAAGGTAAAGAAATACATCTTTAAAGGGCACAAACACCCTCCAGAAACTTCCATTAGCAGAGTAGGATTTATTTTCCTTATTCATCTAACAAACAGAAAAATGCCCTTTTATTTCAAACTAAGAAACACCCTACCCAGAAAGAGACCAAATCTGGAGAGAGTCACTCCCAATAGCTGAGGAAAGATGGGCTGCTTACACAGAGCACTGCTACTCCAGCCGTTACGCAGTTCTTGGGATACACGTTGCCAAAAAATTGTAAGTCGTCCCAAGACAATGACTGATTGTACAAACCCTTTAATATTTTAGAAGAAACACCAACTGCTCCTCCTTATGCCTTTCCATGTCTTTCATAGTGAACTTAACAAGGCCCACTGAGGCCCACTAGCTTTTAAATCTAAACAGTGGTACTTAAGTGATGACTTTTTACCAAAAAGGATTAATTAAATCTCATTAAGGCAAAGAGTGATTGTTAACTGTCATCTTAGTATACACAAACAATTTGCTTGGTACTTATAGTAAAAGATGTGATGATTTGCTTTAATGAAACAAAAGCTGTGCTGGATTCTCACCCCCAAAAAAGCCATGGAAAATTCTCACTCATTAAGTTGCAGCTGATTTTTGGTACTGGATGTTCACCTTGATAATGCAGATGCTGTTAATTCCAACAAAGGAGAAAACTGCTTCTTCTGAATGGTTTTGGATGATTTGGTAATTTCTTAACACATCAACCCCCCTATATTCAGTAAATCTCTGACTATTCTCTTTGATAGTTTGTTTTTAATATATGTAACAAAAGGAACAAATAGCAGTGGTTGCTCCAAAACAAATGAGACAAATTTTCATGGAAAACCACCACAGGTCATAAGCATCCACAAACAACAACCCTCTGTTTTTAGCTCTTGTTGCATTTCAGGAGCAAAAGACCCTTTGGCCTACAGTCCCATGACACATCTCATGAGGATTATCTGGAATTTAAACAAACATAACCATATGACTACTGTAATTTCCACCTGTAACTGTAAACCTGCTTTGCTGGTAGCACTGCAGCAGGATGAATGCACTGTGGTGGTCAATGCTGAGCTGGGAAAGGGAAGCCATGCGACTCTTGCTAACACAACTGGATGGCACTGTGTCACTGCTATTAGTTGCATGACAGTAGGGTGTCACTGAGAAACCTCCTTGTTTCCAGATGTGACCTTTCTTCTTTTTCTCTTTCCTACCATATGGGAAGTGAAGACATTAGCGCCATGCAGCATACGAATGGCTGGATCTACCACTTCTTGACTCATGCTATTTCCAAGTACAAAACGTACAAAAGCTGCTGTCATGCACAGTGTTTCAATATACAAACCGAAGTGTGTAACAGCATACTATGCTGATGCACCATATTACCCATGCCAGTTTGTGTGAAAGGCCTCTGTAAGAGCCAGCAGAGCAAATGGACAGGGCTACCATAAAAATAAAGTTTTGCTATGTCCTCTTTCACTTGACTTAATGCATCCTTTCTGAATATTCATTTAGAAAAACAACAAATCCTTGCAGTAGCTTATTCATTGACTGCAAAACACAGGATTTATTTCTTTATTTAGCCTTATAATTCTTCTAGAGCCTTGTCCAGAAAACAAGCATTATTCCCAGCTTACTCATTTCTGCTACTAGTTGTGCCTTTGCTACACTCATTTAACAGGTACGTATAATGCCAAGCACCATTAAGACCTTTACTTCAGTGGAGAGTTTTTAATCAATATTATAAAATAGTAACAATTAAATTGAGAATGTCAATTTATTGTTTTGGAATTACACAGCTTATCTTGCATGCAAAGTAGATGTAAAATGCATAAAAGCTTTCTGATTTTAAAAGTCTGAGATTTTTGCCAAAATAACATAAACAAATGAGGGCAACAGGAAAGTTACTGTCTCTTTCAATGACATACATGAATTCTGTCCCTGCCATATACTGGTACTTTCTCTTTTGTCATCTGAGAAATACCACTAAAACAGAGCTGAACCTACTTTTTCATCTCTGGTAAAGGCTTTCAAACACCACAATGGTGCATCAATGATTTGTGTGGATGTGGTGTGATGGGGGGGTGGGGGAGGGGAGGGAGGAGGAGGAGAGGGAAGGAAGAGTGAAACATTCAGATACTAATGTGAGAAAAAATATTCAGAATCATAGACCTTAAAATAAGCCTTTTCTGATACCAAAGTCCTTCTGATAAGAGGATTTGAGAAAAGCTGGGAGAAAAAAGGACTAAAAGATTTTTGCAGAATATAGTGACCTTATTGACATGACAGTTTCAGACCTAATTAAATGAATAGAAAGCATTTCACTTCTACATATGCGTCAGAGCCCTCACTAAATTTACTAGTACCATCTAGGTATCTTTTTGTCTGTGAAAAAAACAGGGATACCATTTCAATATAACTTACATCAAAAGAACAATTCAAAATTCTGGAGCAGTCTCATAACTGAAAGAAAGTAAGACCTTTGCCTTTTAAGGAGGCAAGTTAAATGGGTGGATCTCAGTTTCTCAAATTTACCTTCCTTCATTATTGTAATGGAAAGCCATAGCAAATACAGTAGAATATTCTTAAACAGGCTAAACAGTTAACAATTTCTGTATACATATATTTTGAATTCAACTAAAGGAACAACATTTTTATCTCAACTAAGTGGCACACTGAAGTTCATAATAAAAATCAGAAGTACAAAAATAATGCACATTTTCAGAATTTCTACAGGTAGATTTGGTGACCTTTGCTTTTACAAAATGAAAGAGGAGATATTTTGGAGACTCAATGAGAAACAAGCCCCCAGATTTGATTAGGAACATTAAAGTAAGTCTAGCAACTGAACAGAAAGATGAGAGGGGTCCTTGATACTAAGAAGAAAAGACTGAGCAATGTGCAAAACACTGATTCTAGTGATGCAGAAATAAAGACAACATAGCAAAGGGTGAAAAAGAAATAGTAATTTGTACTGTACAACATGCCTTCTAATTGGCACGTACTGGTCCAGCTACTATGCCAGGGTGAACTACAGGTTACTGGGTTCATTTAGCATGGATGTAACTAATGATGACTTCTTTTAAACGAAGAAAGATAGAAGAGAGGGACTTAACATCATATTTTTGAAAGTGATTTCTGCAAAAAACAAAGTGGAATTTTTTTTCTTTTTTTTTTTGAGCTCACAAAAAGCATGGAGAATTTTTCACCATCATTACTAAACTCATATCATCTGTGCTTGTGTAAGAGATCATTAGCCAAAGCCAGTAAAATCACATGCTTTATGGCTGAAGTCAGTTGCTCAAAATACAGAACTTGAACGGCTTTTCCCTCTTCCTTTCCTTTTATTCAGGTGTCCAAGTTGCCTAAGCACAGTATATTTTTTTAAGCTGCATGGATGGATCCAAAAAATGAAATTATTTCAGTCAAAATACAGAATATGCTGACAAATATTTAATCCAGTGAAGCAAATGTAGATGTTTCCCCCCACACCCCCCTTTCTTTTTTAATTATGGAATTGACACTGGGTGGATCACAGTTGTAGCAATTTAAAGGAAAAAACCCATTCTGGACTTAAGAAAGCAAGTAGCCCATTTTAAACATTCACAGAAGTGTCTCAGACATATTTGAAGAAGAAATTTAGTGTTTTCAATGGTGATTTAGAAAGCCATAGTTGTAACAGTTTTCTTCTATTGTAGAAAAAAAAAGAGGCACAATGATTTTAAATAGCAAGCTAAGGCTGAGATCCTTTTTATGTTCTAAGATGACTTTTTAACAATCCAAGTTACATATTTTCTTAATAGAGTAATTAAAGGAGCAGCCTAACCTGTACCTGTGAGTTAGCCTTCCATGCTAGCAGCGATAGCTGTAACACTTCAGGCCCAGGTTCAAGAAGCAATTATCATATCACGCATGAGGCTCAATAATTAATATATTATTTTCCACGGATGCTGGAGGTAACTGACTGGATCCTCATAATCTACTTAAGACTCCAAACAAGTCAGGTTTGTGCTCAGTGAGTCAGCTGGGGACACAATGTCACCTGTCTCCACCACAAGCATGCTGTGCTCCAGTATTTAACTAGGAACCTTCTGAGCCATCTCCTGCAGCTCTCAAGAGCCTTACAGTGTCCCAGCTACTTTAAGTTAATTAGTTCAGGCCTGCCTTTACTATACAGCAGTCCCAGTAGCAAATACAGTGGTGACTTAACTAAAAGTTATAATGGGAACTGGAAGAAACACAGATTATTATAAAACATGTGTACGTATATTTTTTAATAGATGGCATGGCATTAAGGTGAGATTAAGTAACTGCATACTCTATCAGTACATAGATAGCTGATGGGAGCTAACCCACAAATAACTGCAGAAAAAGAAGACAGGAAAACTCATCAGAAGCTTAGTTTCAAAACCAAGTTTGGGGAAGTAAATGGGATAAATAATGGCAAGCATCATTATTACATAGCTACATTTGATAATTACAGTACAGCCCACTATTACTGCCTTTTTAAAATCAAGAAATTGCACAAGCCATTTTCTCTCCCTCTGTATACACACGCACAAATCATAAACTGACTTTAGAAAGTTGCTCTCAACTGTCAAGAATACCCTTGAAATATTTAAAAAAGCTTTACAAATAATGAGATTTAAATGCAATTTACCAACCTTCTTGTAGTCCATTATATTTCCTTTTCCTTGTGCCTTAAAGAGAAAGAAAGATTTTATGTAAGCCATTACATACTACTGACTAAAGCTGCAAGAATAAAGAATGCAATTAAAAGACCTACTACTTTAAACTGACTTTCTTTAGGAGTCTGCTACAGAAAAAAACCCCCAAAATACAACCAAACATGTTACCAGCTTATACAACATGGTTCTGTTTCAGACAAGATCTGCAGATACTCAAAGTAATTTTTAGGGTTTTATCATGACTTGTGGTTAAACATCTGTTGAATTCAAAATGTTCTGGTCTTAAGAAATCTTGCTGTTGGCGTTAATTAATTTCTCCCATGAGATTCCAAAATAAACTATCCTTCTTATCAATAATAACAGGATTTATTTTCTTAAGAGAGTACTCTCCATATATCCACAGTGATTTGCACACAGGTAATAGTCTAAAGCTGTCCAAAGGGGATGTCCGGATCAGTGCTATTAGACCTAGGTTAGAAGTAGTTTTGGTTTAGAATTGTATTTAAGTATCAGTGTTACTCTTCATTTAGGTAGCAGATACACAATCTGTAACTCCTAATACATTCAGAAAGAAGTATGAATAAATTCTAAATTTCTTCTTGCCCAGATGCAGAAAAGTATGTGGTCCAGCTTCCTCTCTTTGTAGAAGAGATGTCTGTCCTCACCCACTGGCAGTGGTCTGTCAGATGCATAGCTTTCCTGCTTAACCAGCCTGAAGCCCTTCCTTAGGTCACATCCTGCTTTATCATTATCACCTCATCGAACTCCAGCTCTTCTCTTTTAAGGTACATTGAGAAAAAAAATCACCCATTTCTTTCCTCTAGCCTCCACAAGGGAAGATCACAAACCTCAGTTCTTCCAGAACACATCTCCTGAAAAGATGTAGATTAGGACTACTACTTCTCCATGTCCTCTGTGGGGACTTCAGAGAGCAGCCAAGGGCAGCAGTTGAGCTGGCATAAGGAGAAAAGCTGAGGCCTGCAATGGCAAGCACAGCACTGAAGAGATGTTACTGAGATGGCACAGATTTGGAAAATTAATTCATTTTTGTAAGGCAGGAAGAACAGAGAAAAGAACCAATGAGAGACTGAGCAAGCAGAACAGGAAGGAAAACAGTAAATATTAAAACTGATTTCTCTGAAGGAGAAAGGAGACTGATCCATGAAACCTCTTTATTACTCTCTTTAAGCTTCTTAAGAGTCAGCTTTTCTGGAATGCATATTAAGAAAACAGCCTGATAGCATTTGGGAGTAGTAAAATCACTGCCAGTTACTGCTTCCTTATTTGTGTATTCTCATCTCCTTGATTTGCCAACTTTTATTAGTACTGGTTGGATCTTTCAGCTTCTTCAAAATATATCTATCAAGTTATATTGTATATCAGAACACACCACAGATACGTTCTTTAATAAATGACATATATGCCTATATGCAGATTCACACTGCAGTGGAGAATTTGCCAGCTTGTTAGAGGAAAGTGCTTGTTAGTCTTGGCAATATTGGGAAAGGTGTGCTCAGCATGCCGTCTCTTACATTTAATACACAATACAAGCGACAAGAAGTTTTTTACTGTGAGGGTGGTGAGGCACTGGAGAGATACCAGAGAAATGGTAAATGCTCCATCCGTGGCGGTGTTCAAGGCCAGGCTGGACGGAGTCTTGGGTGACATGGTCCAGTGGGGGGTGTCCCTGCCCATGGCAGGGGGGTTGGAACTAAATGATCTTAAGGTCCTTTCCAACCCAAACCATTCTGTGATTCTCTCAAGAATTCAAGTCAATGGCAGTTGTGCTTCTCCAAGCAGCAACCTCAGCTAATCTGCTTCCTAAGCCTTCTTTACTACAGCTACACCTTTGCTTTTTTTTTAATTATCCTCTCAATAGTTTGGATCTTTGACTTTTCCTGATCCCAACCTCAGACACACAGACTTTGTTTCCCTTTTACGTCAGACTTCTGCACCTGCTTTAGCTTCCTTAAAGGTATTAAGCCTGTCTTGCAAAAGATATACACTCTTACCAAACTTAGATAACTTTCTAGGCCTCACTGCTTGGTTTGGGAGCTCAGCCTCTGAATGTCAGGACTTGGGGCCCTCAAAGAAAAGATTCTGCTTACTAACCATATTAGACACATGAACGGCCAACTCAACTCAGCCTTCTTCCTGAATATCAAAGATCACCATGTGCCAGTAGTGAGGGACAGTAATACCATTACATTCTTTATGAGTAAATAAGGTGGTGTGAAATCAACTCACCTTGCCAGGATCCAAAAAGGATCCCCAAATCCCCCATTAAATTACTGAGAATGCATCAGATAAGTAGACCACAAGGTTTAACAATGCTTTTGAAGCAGGTTTTCAGGATGTTTTCCAAGATTGACTTTTCTTTCTCAGATGAGATGGTCTCTTCTACATGTCTTAAATCCTATACTTGAGAAATGCTTGATAAAGCATTTGATAAATGCTTTTCTTCCAGCCCTGCTTCTTTTGAGAATGCTCAGAAAAATATGCTGCAAGGCACATGGTTTACATAGGCCTAGATGTGACAGTTCTTGTTTCTGACTTACCCCTTTTTTTAATTACAAATGCTATGAGCTAGGATGGATTCTAGACTTGTAGACTTGAGGGATTCCATTAAATTCTTCACTCAAACTTTGGTCTTTTGTACCTCACTGCTTAGACGTCAGATGCCTGTTGAAGCCAGAGAATTTTTGCTCTTGTCTAGTAAATGGTGTCTATAAATGGCTAAAAGTGACCAAGTCTTCTGTCTTTTGACCCCTAGGAAATCCTCCATCCCATAATCCTGAATTATTTGCTGAATTTTAAGAATATGGATCTTTCCAAAAGCTCAGTGGGACTGAATTCAGCAACTATTACAACACACTGTCTGAAGAAGAGCATTCAAGCATTTGTCTGTCTACCACAGTGTTTTCTGAGAACCATTTAAGGCTGGGTGGTTTGGTGTGGTGTTTTGTTTGTTGGTTAAAAAAAAACAACCCTTAAGAAAAAAATAAACCAAAATAAAACCAAAACATTTTAGGTCTCTACTCTAACCCATACGCCTTTTAATATAGACACTTGACCAAACAGTTCACTGGGCATTTTAGTTTTAAATGCACAAAGGTGGGGAGTATTGGTGGTGAGGCCAGCAAGAACAAGAAAGACTTGGGTCTTCATGGATCATTCACTCCTGTATGTGTGTGTGTATACATATATTTATATGTGTGTGTGTATACATATATATTTAGATATATGTATATATCCATGTATACACACACATATACGTAGACATGCTTTTTCCTCCTTTGACAAGGCTTCTCTCTACACACATCCCAAGTCCCTTTTAAGGCAGTCTCTAAATTTCATCCAAATCAGAATCTAATCTTCTCAAAGCACATATATCTAGTGTCTATGCAACTTTCCACACCTGGATATCTGATGTGTTTTGCTCTTTCCAAATGAAGAGAGAAGGGACCTTGAAGACAAGATCTTCAGCTCAGCAGCAGAAAGGTGCAAAGACCAACCTGGGAATAACCACTGTATCCAGACCTCTGACAAAAGAGCGGTGGTGAGACAATCACTAAAATTCTGGGCCCTCCACAGAAGTTCAGGCATCCTTCACGAGCTCTCTGTAAACTGCTTTCATTTAAAACATGCACTGAGTTCCAGCCACATGCTCTCAGAGCAGTATACCATTGTGGAGGTTACTAGGTGCAATGGGGCTCTCTTTCTTGAACTCCAAAACCTTCCTGTAGGAGAAGAAAGCTGCTAAGGCAAGGTGCTGCCTTTAATCCATTGTACGAACGCTTACATGGGAAAACAATCAAAGGAGAAAGCCAGATTACTTAGCAGTAATTAAAGGTCTATAATGTGATTTCCATATGCCCCAGCTACTAAGAAAAATTCTTCCTGCCAGGGACTGAGTGCACTGTGCATGCTTTGCTTATTTAAACCATATAAATGATATTGCACAAGATGGCTGCTTATGAGCATACCCTTATGAGTACTGCCAACACAAGAAAGTCTCTGGTTTGGGTGGCTGGCCTACATGGAATGACACATAGTGAATGTGACTTCAGAGCTTGTAGTTAATGAAAGGTAATTTTCCTTTCTAAATCAACAAAAGCCAAGAAACGCTTCTGGACAAGGTGTACAAAATGTATTGAGCTAAAGTAGTAGTCAGTAAACACTTTTGCATAGTTCATGTCACTTCCCCACCCCCTTCAGAGAGAACTGCTTTACTGTTTCTATAATGCACAGTTTTGGTATGAGAATTAACAAGCAGACAGACGGCACTCCTGGAGTCCCACAACCTCCTCTAGATTCTGCAGATGGGAAATTGTTTCAAAGCTTTTATACACTGTGTTGTGGTAATACCATTACTCTCCAACTGCAATCATCCAAATTCATTTACATTCCACCCACATAGGAGCCTTGTGTTGAGATTGTAGAATTCCAAAATTCCTCATCACACATTATAAACTACCAGCCCTCAATTTCAAAATGACAAAAGGTTTGCTTCACTTCAAGATCTCAGAAATATTTTGTAGTGGTCAGTAACCAAAGTTCCCCAGATACCCTCCTCCCTCCCCAGTCCGAAATACTGCTCCTAGGGCCAAGTTAGCAGAAGGAAATACGTGCCTACCTTTAACCAACTGTAATGCAAACTTCTTTGCTTTAAGCCGTCAGTGAAAGTAGCTTTAAGCCATCAGTCAAAGTAGCTTTAAGATAAGACATGGGCTTGCACAAGTAGTGCAGAGGAACAGACATATATGCTCCATGCATATGAATCCACTTGTTACACTAACACACGGAAGTTTCACAGAGCTTGACTTTCATGTCCCTAGATTTCCCCCTCTTAAAAGCATGAAAGAGAGAGGTGTTAAGTATTGGAGAGCAGAGGTAACCTCTATGTTGTCTTCTTAGTTTCTAAGTTTTTTGTGATGTTAGTTTCTAAGTTTCTTCGCAGATGGAAAGTATAGACAAGAAGAGAAATACAAACTCCAAAACTAGGAAATTCTAAACAATGATTTAATTTACCTCTCTGATCTGTTTAATCCATGCCTCCCTCCCAAGGAATTCCTGATGGAGGACTGCAGGAGCAGAATTCAAACTGAAGGCCACAGTTTCAGGAGAACTTTCTTTAACAAATGGCTGAAGGTCTGAATGTAGCTGAAAGAGAAGAACATCTTCCTTCAATTCCCAGCAACAGTCTATTACATATCCACCCACTCAACAAATGAAGGTCCATATCGTGATTCTATGCCTACTTGCCACTTTCTGCTTTGACACTTGTACTTTGGTTGCACTTTTTCAAGTTTGGGGGAGGGATAAGAAGATGCTGTAAGCAGTGCAGTGGCGGGAAGTTGTTGTAAAGAGAAGCATGTAGAGAATCTGCAAAGAAACTTGTAAAGGACAGCTTGCAGAGCTGGGCAAGCGACGGGACACAGCCAAGGAGGTGACTGTTGAGTGGCAGGAAACAGACAAAATACAAAGGAAAGAATGATCCAGTCTTTAGTGGAAAGAATATCAGGTTTTAATCTGTGAAGGGTTATATATTCTACTCTTCAGTAACTGAGGAAGCTGATGAAATGTGACCCTCCTTCTGACAAAGGAAAAGTTACACAGCTAGGAGCTTTCTCTGTAAACTATACAATCCTTTATACACAACTATATGTCAATGGTGACTGTATTAACATTAAAACATACACAAAATATTAAGGCTATAGTCTGCACTAGAAGCAATTTACTGGTAGAGTTGTATCTAGTAATACCACATAGTGGCATTTGTGTGGAATTAAAGCTGTGCTTTATAAAACCACTTCCTTCTCCTGGAGGAACGAGAAACTGTCTGAACTAACTCAGCTGAATCTGTCTGCCCGTCTCAAGCTACATCTGTACTTGCAAGTAGTGCAATACAGTAGGAACAGATCTTTAGGGCAAAATAAGAGTGCCAAGCATCCAAGTTCCACACAGTGTGTGTTTTCCTTTGGGCTAACTGTTGCTGTGGATGGAAAGACTTCTAAAGGAGGTCAGAATCCTCGTACTGCTGCTGAGGTGTAGGCTGCTCCTGTCCATATCTGGTGACCTCCCTCTTTATCCTCCAGCTACCCCCTCTGGAAGTTACTTCCATAGCAGATTATTCGGCAGGAAATGTATGCAAGTCCTAGAGCCACTGCAGCGCAAGCCTCAGTTCATGTGCTGCTGCAGACAATTGAACCTCTTAGTATGAATCTCTGCATGGTGGCAGCTGAGACTGAACACATGCTTCCGCTTCCTCCTGCAACTCCGGCTACCGAGACAGTGGCTTTGGGAAGAATGTAGGAACAGAGAAGGTAAAGTCATAAGCTGCTACAGAAAGATGCAGTTAGAGATGTTAATAGAGCCTTGAATTAAATAAGCTACATTGCCAGGAGTGTGATTTTGCCAGTTCATAAGCACTGCTCATACCAGCAATTTCTGCAAACATCTTCATCCCAGTCAGCAGTCAAATCTTTCAATGTCACTGACCTGCTGCCGAAAGCCTACAGCATAGTGGCAGTATACAACAGAGCTCAAGAGAAACACATCTTACAAGTCTTTCTGTGTTTAAGATCCCAGAACAAAAGGAAAAGGTGTACCTTATGACTCATAGACATGTGTTTTCCATACTGAAATGCCATATCCTGAATCTCAGTGCTGTGCTTTGCTAGCTCCATTGCAGCCTGGCAGCTCTTCGCCAGCAAGGCACTATGTGACAGGAAAACCTGCTCCTTCCAAGTGGATATGCAGATATCATCTGTAAGACAGTTCTCCTGAAAATGAAACAAAGGCTAACATGAACACACCAGAACTGCAGCTGTGTCAGCTCACGCAAGTTAACAGTATGGCACAGGATAACACGACATGCAGCGAGTAACAAAACTCTGGGTGCCATCGTGCCAAATAAAGAAGGGCATTCTTTTGGGGATAAGTAGAGAAAAGTATCAGAATAAATATACTGGCCTCTTCAACAAACAACATTTCCATTTTCTGCTCAAAAAGAACAATGCAAAATACATGGAGCTGTCAACAGATCTAACATAGATCTTTTTCTTAATGAATATCATTACACTGAACATTATCAATGACTATATTCCTCTTGAGGGACTGGGAATTAAAAAAGGCAAAAAAGACTACCCCACTCCCCCAAACCCAACCCAGAGTACATCTGCACTTCAGCCCCTTGCCAGTTACCAAGAACCAACAAACCCAAATAAAATTTAGAAGTCCCTACAATTTCTCCTTTTTAGTCAAGGAAAAAAAAAAATTACAAAAGGTATTAAAAATCCTTGTAGAACTGCACTGGAAAAAATGAAGGGCTCTGATGGAGGACTTGTACCTCATCTACTGC
The DNA here is from genome assembly GCF_000696875.1 of Nestor notabilis. NCBI lineage: Eukaryota > Metazoa > Chordata > Aves > Psittaciformes > Psittacidae > Nestor > Nestor notabilis. Next base: position 32,426 of record NW_009926228.1, read on the forward strand.
CATATTAAGGATGAGAAATGACTGAAAGCATTTAAAAAAGCAGGGGACAAAAAAAAGGCAAAAGAAGAAAAAAGCTGTAATTCAGAAATGTCAGGTATTAACTTCCCCGAGGGACTGACAGAGATCTCAGTGATGCCTCTAGTGAGCTTCATCACCTTGACTGTAAGGTCAGAGATGCTCACCACTTTTCAAAATCCTTTGTATCCAAAATACTGATTTGGATTACATTCCAAAAAGCGTTTTAATAAACACAAACCCAGTCCCTTCCCCCAAACCCAAATTCAACTGCAGCTCCTTTTGGCTCATATGGTGTTAATAATGCCACTATTTTACAAATGGATCTTCAAAGCTAGACACGACTTGTAATCTTTCTCACATACACATGTTATTGTCACACCTTTAGGTACTCTCTAACAAAAAACAAAACTAGAAAAGACGCATTTGTTTTGCTTCGAAAAAGCTAAAATCAGTAATGAGAAGCTAAAGAAAAAAAAATCTCAAGCATATAAACATTAAAAAGTTTGCAGTTTCTCAGTTCAGCCAAATCTGTACCATACACTAAGCTGAAAGGTATTCTTTAAAAGAGTAATATAAAAAAGACTCTTATATAACATGCCTTTTCCCTCAAAGTGACGTCAATTAAATTACCCAGAAATGAGCAAGAAGTAATTCTGTGTGACCCTATAGTTTTCTAGCAAGGTATTATCTGTCATGAAATCGGTAACAAATGAAATAGAATCCATCCGTTCAGCTCTAATTTTCCTCCCTTATGGGTATCACCCAGAAGTGCTGCGTTACAAGGGAGAGGATAATTTGAGACTAATGGAAAAAGTAGGAGAATTCTGCAATGCCAAGTAACACAGAGCTGTATCAAAATGTCTTTGCTTTCAGACATACTATTAACTTATACAAGGAAAGTGAGGAACAGAGAAACCACGTTTGCTGTTATGCATATGATAACTTACAAAGTCAAGCCTAAACTTTCCTTGTGTTCCATCTTACTGTAGTATATTTGTTTTAATATCTTAACTCAGTCCAGAGCATGTGTAAATTCCCAGGACTGGCAAAATGTCAAAATGAGCATTTAGTTCAAGTAGTTTCCTATATATCAAGTTGTTTCCCCCCTCCCCTCACTCAGATATAGATCAATTTATTTTAAATTTAAAATCAGGAGCTCTTGGAAGACGCAACACAATCTTTTACTTAACAACCAATCTGCTCAGTGAAAAAACAGTATTTACTAAAATTTGCTGGATGATACTGAAAATTGGCAGTGATTTTTATAATTATTTGTTTTAAATCTAACCAAGGCAAAAATATTCTAGAATGGTATCCTGAAATGATTTATGAAGTTAAATAAATCTTTCAGAAGACCTGTAAGTTGAAAATGATTCCTTGCTAGAGCCTTTGAGTAGCAACAAAAATGTGGACATTAACAAATGTCCACTGCAGGAACTGAAAAAGTTAAAACAGTCATTGCAACTCAACATTTACATGGAAATTAATTCTATAATTTGTTACAAAAATATATTCTTCTTCAAAAAGTTTGAATTTCATCCGAGGATTGAAAATGATGGTACAAGAAGTTACTGTCCATTGCATGAACATTATGTAGGAGCTTCAAGCATCTAAAATGGATATCTAACAAAAAAAGGACAAAAATCTGAGGTGTATTTAAAGACACGGTATTGAAATCTTAAAAACATAGGTATCATGAATCTCTTGGTTACAGAATGAAGCCAGTTGTAAAAAGGCATTATGCCCATATGGCTATGCTTTAGCATAAGAGCTTGCATGCCAAAATATAGCTGATTTTAATCACAGAATGCCTTATGACCACATACTCCTAAAGCATTTGCTGCTAAAGAAGGCAGAGGCAGACACAACCTTGCTTTAGCAAAGTTTTCCAACAATTCAAATGCCATTTTTTCCCCAAGCTTAACTCTCATGTCATACATAATGTCCACCAACCACACTGCGTTCTTAAAAGGGTACGTATGACAGGATCTAAACACTATCTTAATACATTAAGGGAAAAATGAAACTAGTTCTAGATTGCAAAGTCTGTGAAATCTGATATCATGACAACACTTGTTATTTTTAGAGAAGTTTTCACTTTCTTGTAAGCTATGTTTTGTCAGCAGTGGATGTTTCAAAAGTGGACACTAGCTGGCCCACAAGACTCCTAGCAACCTTTCATATAAAGCCCATTTAAACTCAAATTCTAGTCGTAATTGCCAATGCTCAGACCTCATTGACAAGTTCTGTCACTAATAAGTGGGTCCAGATGATAATCAACCCTGACGCCACCTGGGTAGCAGAAACTGGATTAAGAATGATGAACTCCTCACCATCCCTGGAAGAAAGCAGCCAACTCTAGATACAGTTTGGATAATGTTGGCATAGGAGTACAGGGAAAATACCCCAATCCAGCTCTGCTGATCATCATTTCCAATAGGAAATTAACAACAGCTGAGGGTGCTCACATTTTACTAATGGCAAGGCTGGTTACAGTTCTGTTAGAAAGAAATTGGCTAGCTGAGATTTTTATGTTAAGCTACTTCGATAATTTAAATTGGGTTTGAAACAATCATCTCAGGCAATGGGAAACAAAAAACTTTTAGAAAATGAAATTTGCAAGACAACATATGCAATCACAACCATCAGGAAGGGCAGCTCTTAGTGGTGGTAACAAGGATCCCCAGTACAAAAGTGGCACTTAAAATAAATCAGTTTGATTCGTCACACCAAAGAAGACGCTTATATACAGTTCAGCTGAAAACATATTAAGGAAAATATGAACGAAAACTGTGTATTAAAAGTGCACACAACCATTTGCAAAACCAGGAAGGAGTCAGGGCCTTTTCAATGTAAAACTTCAGCTACAGTTTTCAAGAGAGCCTTTATTTTATTTTTTTCCATACCATGGCAGCTCTTTCTTAGTCATCTATCTGCTGTTGCACAAAATGATCAAATTGTCTGAACCACTTACATCAAACTTTAGTCTAGTTCTCAATGGACAAATAATCCACAGAAACACACAGAAATATTTTTTAATACCATTTTAAAGTTTCAAGTTAGGTAGTTCAAGAACTTCTATTTTACATAATTAAAATCCTTTGCAACTATGAATCTCTCTACTGGTAGCAAGACCCTGCAAAGTGTCTTGCACATGGTTCACATAAGCTTTCAATAGATGTACTCCTGCTTGCTGAACACGACAGGGCATTTTTTATTGGTCTCTTAATAGATGTCTTCACTGCTTTTGGAGGAACAAGGGTGTTTGCAAAAGGGTCAATAAAGCATGCCACGGACTGCCTAATGCTTTTATCATGACACTGTACAAAAAGCAACACACAATTTAAGAAAAGTTTTTAAACTTCTAATAAATGGAAATATCTCTCCACATCTGTTACTTTTAAATCTCCCTGGAAAAGCTTAGTATTTAAAAGAACAAAAGCAGTAAACAAACAGCATTGGCCTTCTTTCTAGCTGTTTTTTTCCCCTCTGACACATTTACCCATTCTTTTCACAGATGCTCTTTACTCAAATTCCATATTTTATCCTTGCCTTTTGTCTTGCAACAAAAACATTTGTTAAAAAAAAAAGAAAAAGTGAAAGCTCTAACTGTGCTGCACTGCTGAAAGGTGGCTTACATGACTCAAAATACATTTGACTTACCTCCCATAGTAAAATTTATAAGCAAATCCTTTAATTATAACACAGACTCACAGCAGTCCAGTTGATGGAGATCTGTAGTATTCCAAAACATTACACCTCAAAGCAGAGCTGGTGACCAAACATCAAAGAAGATTTGGTACAATTCACTGCATGTAGTCAGTGCTTTGCCAGAAAAAGCCCTTATTTTCATTAAGAAAACCTACACTGGTCTAAACCAAATACCTGTTAATTCACTATTTGGTAAAATGAGTACTTATTACTAATGTATTTTTTTTTTACACTTGCTTTACATACTAGTTATGCAGAATTTTCACACAATTGCTTCAAAAATGTCAAAAATGCCTAACACCTCTTGTAGCCATCAGTGGAATATGTTGCAAATTGTCTTGTCTTACATAACAGTCACATTCTGACACTCAAATGAGTTTTGGTAACGTAAATTTAGCATGAAGTAGATATTCCGGAGGCAAGGAAAAAAACCCAAACAACAAAGCAGTTTCCCATGAAAGTCCCTAATACTTTAAGATGCAACAATGGTCTGACAGGTAAAGCACAAGAGACAACGCTCAAGTCCTGCTCTTGATTCTGCTGTTTGATCTTGAGCTTTCCACTTGTCCCTGTTCAGCGAACTGACAGGGATACTAAAGCATTCTTCATTAATATTCGTTAAATGATCTGGGATATCAAGACAGAAAGTTTCTAAAAGTGTGACAGTATTCCGTGATTTAACAAACATTTTAGAAGCCTTCAGTCTCCTAAAAGTAGGGAACAGAGACTTGGTGCAATGTTTTTTCTGTTAAAAATAGATACCATGATCATGACTGAAGGCCAGATTAGACAACTTTCATTTCTGCACTCACTAAAGCACAATTTTTAATCCCAAATTAGACCTAGATTTAGGAAAGAATGACGAGAACTGGGAATAATGCCTTTGACTCCCAGAATTTTGGGTTGAGAAGGGATTTAGCACACAAAGCTGCAAAGGTTTATCACATCATCCCTTCCTGCTCCAGCTTACAGTCCAAAATATTAGCTTAATATTGCTAATGCAATGTCTTAAACCACAGCAGCTATTTGAAACTTTGAATATGAGAGGCAGCCCTAACCTTCAGGCTGTCTTTGCAGCTGAAGCCTACACTTTGTACTCGGGATTGTCACTTCAAATAAAGATGAGAAGTTAAATGTTGTCTTTATTTTCCCCATTTCATACAGATCTAATGACTCACTATGCAAACAAGATGAAGAATGACCAAACAGAATGTACTAAAATGGGATGGCTGTAGGATTGCATGTGGTTTTACAGAGGGAAAGAAAAGTGGTAATGAGAGCTGTCAAATAATTATATCCATTATTTGTCTTCAGGTCTAAGTAAGGTCAGTCTTGTAAGGTCAAATGATTTTTTCCATTTTCTTACTGGCTCACCCAAATGAAGCAAACTGAAAAGTTTTTCAAGGTAAACATGAACTCAGAGAAAAAAGGTTAGTTTTGCAGATGTTTTTGTATTTTTGTCTACAATATAGGTACATCTAGCAAAGCTCAAAACAACTTGGTGCTAAATGAGTCTATTTTATGGTACTAAGGAGCTTTATAACAATTGCATTAAAGTAATTTAACACATGAGGTACAGTTTTCCTGCCTCAAAAAGGGAGGGGAGGGGGAGAAGGAAAACAGAAAAAATGAGAAGGTATCCTTCTGCTTTTCCAAATTTAAGACATTCCCAGCAATGAAAATGCCATTTCATCACTATGCCCTATTCTTCGAAAGAAATAATGTTTGACATTTGAGATTTAGTTATCGAGTAGATTAAAGCATTTCTCTTACCTCAAGGAAATGTAGTTCACATTTTTGCTTCAGTCAAATTGCAATTAAGGATGGAGGGAAGACGCACAAAGGAAACGAGTAAGACAGACCAACAAATGACCTACTCCATTTGTCAATCTTTGCTGAAGAGATGTTCAGGACACAAACAGGACACTGCCTCAGTAAAATAGTGTGAGGAAAGCAGCAGGGATGTGTCTCATATACAACATAAATCCAAATTTCTCAGAGGATAAGATATAAAAAAAAAAATCAAGTAGATTTCAAGTAGATGCCACACTTGTTTGTTCTAGGTCTCATCAGAAGCCAGGCACTACTGATTATAAAGATTAAACTCCAAACACTGTAATGTAAATTTCGGTATCTGTTATGACACCATACTAATTATACATGGATGCCCCTTAGGAAGGGTATACTGTACTTTCAATTCGTTTTAGACAAAGTCACTGAAGCCATATAAGTCTTATTTGTAATTGGGCCAGGGCAGGTAAATATCATGCAGCTGTGTTTAGTTTATATCTTGCACTTTCCTTGCAATCTACACAAGTGGAGTGCTTCAGTAACACAAAAAATGAAAGATTGAGAAAAAGAAAATTAGGACCTTCTGTAGTGGCAGGAAGCCAAGAGTCCACATTTCTCATTTAAACAGTGACCAAGGTTAAGATAAAATGCAGCTTCATTGTGGAGATGAACTTGCAGGGCTTTACTTCTACACACAAAAGAGTAGCTGTTTTTTAAAATATGATATATCTGGGATCTACTTGTATTTAGAAACCTGCCTGAATACGGAAAATAAAATTTAAAACGTTCTTTGCAAACACCTCAAAGAAGTAATCTATTTTAACATACAACCTTGAGCAACAGTACTTGGGAGCAGCCCTGAAGGCTGAAGTCTGTTTACCTGCGGGCTAAACGCAGCAGGTACTGAGGACCATCAAGTTCCCAATATCACACTGCTGTCACGCTTCCACCCAGGTTCCCTCCTGAGAGGTGCCAGAGAATGCTCTGTGCACACCCCAGGCATCTCCCGAGCAAGCCATTATTGCTTCTGTGCTAGAAGCTCTCTCTTCCTCCAAGGGAAGAGCTCAGCTCGTTAGTGTGATCATTTCCTACCTATGAGATTTCAACCAAAATGAGAGCAATAAGCTTAGACGAGGTTAGTCTTAGTAACATGTCTTTGCTGCTGCAAAGCAGGAGAGAGAGAGGAAGAGATACTGGACCACAGGAGTAGCTGGGTACAGCAGCACCCTCCAGGGCCCAGCCCCTGTTAGCTGATGGCACTACCCACTTGGCCACTGTGATCTGGCTGGTGCACAGGCATCAGTGCAGGTATCTATTGTAGTGGTAACCCATGTGATCACGGCTTCCACTAAGGTATTAATCTTGCTACATACTACAACATGGCAATAGTAAACCAGAGCTGCAATCTAAATACAAAACGAATATAAATGAACTTACATTTCTGCAATCTTTAAGCCATTTCACCTACTGAATGGGAAGATTGGGGTCTCCAAGGCAAACTAGGCATGTGAGACAATGTCACTGTAAGTAAATCTATCTACCTATAGGTATCCACATATGTATACTGCCCATAAGTGAGAGAAAAATTGCTATCGTAAAACCTGTAAAGGTCATGGTAACTTCAGATTATGGATTTTTTTTTACACGTGTTAAGATACAGTCATAGCAATTGAAAGAAAGCTTTTTTACTCCAATGCCCTGCCCAAGCAAACCTACTTCAAGAAGTGTCTCTGCAAGTTTCATTAAATACTCTACTAAAGACAAAAATGCCTGTGTCTAATTTGACCAGTTTTCATTGCCAAATAGTAACACAGTATATCTATAATTGCCCTTGAAGAAATATAAGATTATTTGGTGTGAAACTCTGGGGGCTGCCATCTTTGCCCGTGCCAACTCCTGCAATCTGTGCACGGTGACTTCTGGTGGAAGAGAGTACAGCGCTACACTCTTACTGCTCCAGGACAAAATTCATGCTTGTACTATCAAAATGTGAATGCTCAGAAGAAGAAAGGATCTGATGCAAGTTTGGGATGAAGCATTTTGTAAGCATCTTTGGTCTTGGAAATGAGAAACTTAACATGAAAATATCAGTGACATAGACTACACAGGAATAAGTGCCTCTGACAGAATCCTAACTAGAAACCTCTGGAATTGTTTGGAAAGCCCATAAGAAGACATGTCTAGAGCTTCTGGTAATGATACATGAAATTATTTTATTAAGCACTCACGGGAATAAAACAGTCCTTCCTTGAGCATTTCTAGAAACTTCCACCAGAGTTCACAGGTATCATAACAATGTTACCGCTGAAACTCACTAGGACTCTCTTCCTCTCTCTCCCTCCTTCTTTTAAACAGATGAGTGAGTCATCATATTCATTGTAGTCACACATGAATAACACCAAACTTCTCAGGTATGTAAAACTACTGAAATTCTTACCTCAGATGACTTTGAGTTTTCATAATATATACCTTGAACTAAGTCACCAATAGCACTTGAAATGAGCTCCACAACCTGTAAAAGAAAAGGAGAAAAAGCCATACATCTTTAATTATCATCAATTTTCCTAACAAAGCCACTGCCAGATTTCCAGAGAGATAAATGGTCATAACTTTCCTTGCAGAAAAGCTAGTTGTGGAAGACTGCAGGATGTATTGGATATATTCAGCACAAGCATGATTCTCTCTCTGTTTAAACCTCTACTACAATAACACTTATATCAAAATTTTCAGTTAATATAAATGAAAACCAAGACTTTTTTTTTTCCTAAAGTGTGAACTATGGAGCGTATTCTCACAAGGACGTTCACAGAACTAATAAATCCCAGTTCATGAATATGAGACAGTATCTCACCTGGGCTTTGTTTTGTTTTGTTTTTTTTTCCTGCCAAGTAAATATTTCACAATACCTCTCATTGGGAGCTGTTAAAATTCTAATCTTCGTGGCTAATGCAGAAAAGTCAGAATCCATCGAAAGGTAACCTTTCAAATGTGATCATTTGGTATTCGGGTGCCCTGGGAATGCACTGTGGATGTATTTAGTGCATGGCCTGAGGCTCAGCTGTACCACATACACTGAAAGTCTGCAACACGGGAATGTTTAAATCAGATTTATCAATCTGTATTATCTTCAGGGTTCAGACTTTTTATTTTATTCAAGTGAAGCCTAAAAATCTGAACTTGATCCAGAATGTAAAACAAGCAGTCCACAGACTCCCTGGAACTACTGTACAATTTAAAGTCATGCACATGAACTGTCTTAATTGGAACAAACTATTCAGATTTATTGTAAAATTAAATGCAGGCATTTCAAATAAGCACACCTTAAGGCTACCCCTTTAGTTGCTCACAAAGTTTTAATTTCTTGAATGCTTAATTTCCTATGCACATGAGTCTATATCTGATTCCTTTTTTTGCTTCCTAAAATTCAACATCATTCTTATTGAATTAAAAGATTTAGTTTCAATTTTTATCATTCTGGTAACTGAAAACAAGAAGTCAAATGATAAAACCCTCAACGGAAAGGTACCTTAACATTTAGGCATACTTTCTTTGATAATAAAAACACATTTGTATGCTAGCTTTGAGTACTAGCAGAAAGGTTGTGTGTTTTCTTTTTTTTAAGCACTGGTTCATATACATATTCATATACACAGAGCAAGCGCTAACTTTAGAAATGGTGCTGATTAAAAGTCATGTTTTTTCTTGCAATGCATATGGGTTAATTTGCAAGACCTACAAAAACAGCCTTAAAAAAAAAAATATCAAAAAATCACATTGCCCTTTTGGAAACTAGATACCAAAGAAATATTGTAGCAATATGAGCCACAGAGGAACTGAAAGGACAATGATCCTACAGTGTTACCAGATGTGTTTAGTTATTTAAGTGGGGAATAGAGGGGCTTATTTTTTTCCTTCTCCCCCCCCCTTCTTTTTAAACATCTCTCCCCCTCCCCCCCTTTTTTTTTTAAGGTATCAGATAAGCTTTATTCCCAAATCCAGGAGGACTGAGTATCGCCAATAGGTCTATGAAAGTCTGTAACTAAATGCCTAAGATCAGATTGTATTACAGTTTATACAAGCAACATCCCAAGATTCTTCTGATGGCTTGGACACATAATACAGATCAATCACTCACTAAAAAATGTTATGGTTTGTGAAATGGTCTGAGCTCAGAGACCTACACTGGTAATACGAAGAGGAATTTACAAAGACACCGAGTCCTACTCTAAATGTCAAAGTGATAGTATGAACTTTTAACAATGCAGCTGGCTCTGGATAACTAGACCTTTTCCTCTCTTGCCTGAAACTCTAGACCGAGCAGGACCCTGTTTTGGGGTTTCTTTTTTCCATCTCTCCTCCCTCTTTTTAGTGCAACTCTGCTCTCAAAGGCAATTTTAACTAACTTAATACAATCTCGGTGAAACATTTGTGAACAATTGTACCTCTTCCTCTTACAGCTTATAAAACATCTTAGGAGAATTACACATCCACTATTCAGCAGAATCCATATATTAAATACCAATTAGGACTTTAGTGACATATTGAACACTATATGTTAGCAAGAATTTAATATTACCTCCCTTCTTTCCAAATCTCTCTTTTTTTTAAATAATATTTTTCTAAAGGTAAATGCAAGGCCATGAAGATCACTACCAGGAATGTAATTCCAGTTTCAAGAGCACAGTGGGATGCTTGCATGAGGCTCTGTTAATTCATCAACTCTTAATCCGATCTATGAAAAGCATCTGCTGCTTAACATCAGTGGCCTGGGGTCCTGAACGCTGAGGAAAGCAATGAGAAATGAGGAAACCAGGTAATTTTCCTCTGCATACCAAACTGACACAGGGGAAGACAAATTATTACAGATTCAGTAGGGTTCATGCAGTCAGTGATACACTGAGTAGTTCTTACACAGCTCTTTTCATCAGAAAATTTGAAAGCAATCAACAACCACTGTAAAATTTATTTCCTCCTGTTTTATATAAGGGGAAACCAATGTCAGGGAACTGCTTTTCCCCAAAATCATGCAATATGCCAATGGAAGAGCAGAAAACAGTGTCCCAGTTGTCTCCATTCCCACTGGTGTCTTCCTGCCTGACCAGTGCCCTGTTCCACTTGCTGATATTTCTGAGAAGCAAGTTTGAAGAGCAGGAAAGGTAGATGAAAAATCAAGTGCTTCCAACTACCTTTATTTTTTTTTATTTAAAGGTTGAGCTCCGTTTTAAACAAGTTCAAACATGGGAAAAGGGAAGAAAGAATTGCCAGAATTAGTGCTTGAAAACAACAGCATCTGAAAAGAAACCAAAGGCAGCTTATTCATAATCTCTCTTCCTGCTATTTTTCCACTCCTCTACACACTTTTGAGAAGTCTGGTCCCTCTTCAGTGCTCGAGATGAGCAGGAGTAACATCACACTGAGAGAAAACAAACTTCCACTCTATTTTTCATTTTCTACTCTGCATCAGCATCTTCTAAGCTTATTTTCTGCTCCCCCAGAGCATCCACAGGGCTAGAAGCAGCCCAGGGGATGATCCATTACTTGCAGGTGACAAGTGCTCATGCAAATAACTTCACGCCCTTTAAACACATGTTCTGCAACAGTTCTGCCAGCATTTGTTTTTTCTTTCTTTTTTTTTTTTTTCTTTTTTCCTAAGGAGGTGTTACTTCAACACCTTTTGTAAAGATGTGATCTCTTTTGCTTTTAAAAGGTCAATACAAAGGCCTTCAATTTAGGATGAACATGGGAAAAAGAGATGGATTGTTAAAGCAAAAATGTCTCTTACTATCTAGGCAAACTAAGTGCATAACATGATGTGAATTTTGGACACAAGCACGTGATTGCTGATTCCATAGCAAGATAGAACTCATGCTCTGACTTTGATGCAAACACGAAACAGTCCAGAAGACTGTGCTATGTTTCAATGCCATAGGAGGTCTGTAGGTTTGAAGATTGGAAGTTTCATGCAACTTAGTTTGCCCTTTTCTGGATAATAACTTATTTGTAGAAAATGCACAGCTTTTTTCTGAGTCTAGTTTCTCAAGTTCAGATATTTCTACTTCTTGACTGAAGAAATAAAACAAAATGGTGGTAATTTTTTTAGCAGTTCAGAAAACTACTCAGGATGTTCCACCAACCACACATTAAATTTCCTCTTTTTCCTGAAATCAGACTAAATCCTTTGGGTATTTACTGAAGACTGATCCATCTACAAGATAATTCAGGGTTCATAATTCCCAAAGCACTGTGTACACATGTCGACACAGAATAGGGCCATACGTTCATTGTCACAGGTATAGCAGCCCATTTCTTTGCTGTAGTTGACTGCCCTGGGAAATCCAGCTCTGTCTATGAAAAACATAGGTGTATTTTAATTAAAAGTGAACTTTCAAATCCAGAATGACTGCAGGAAAATCATAGATTATAAGACACTTTTGGCAGAACACTTTCTTCAGAGTTAGAAAATAAGACTCAGACTCCTTCAAGCACAGTGAAAAGAATGGATTCTGGGCCCCACTCATCCTTCATGAGATTTCTAAACAACCTGGATGAAAAGAAGACATTGCTGCCATAGATTTAGCAACTCAAGCACTTTGTTCCCTTTACTTGTCTTTGAAATATTTTGTTTAAAGTTCACTGCAACATAACACTGCATATGTATTTTTTCCCGTTTCTCATTCTAGTTTAAAAAAAGGAATGAATTTGAGCTCCATTCAATGTGTGGTGGTTTTATTTTAAATTCAGCAGCTGAAATGGAATTGATTACACAGATCACTATTTCAGGGTAGCAATACAGTGTCTCTCCAGACTCTACTGGATATTTTCAAGGGGAACATCAGGGAAAGGATGAAGCTCTTGTGGGAAGACAGGAAACAGCACTAGGAAGAACACAGCAATGGATATATCTTTGTTCCTCATCCTTCCCAATTTCCATCTGACAAGCTTCCTTAGCTTTGCCAAATTCCTTTCAAGAAGGGCCACAAGTAATTCTTTCCTTTCTTAGTGTTGAAACAATATCCTTTCCTCACACATCTGCTATGACAGACCCTACTTGCTGCTGATGCGTAGACTTGAAAATGTAACAAGACTTCTCTATACAAATAAAGAAGAAAATTAGACAGTCAGGAAACATTACATATACAGATAAAAGTTTCTTCCAGTTGCATTTGACTTCCCTCCCCAAACAGGCATTAGTTTTTGGAAATATTTCCATGTTTAAAAATTCCATAAAAAGTTCTTAAAATTAAGAATTCTCCTGCATTTGATGCCAAAATATTGCAACACTAGGAAGCTAAAGATGAAATTCAGTAAATAGCTGAAATTGGATTTTGACTGTTCAATAATACCTAAATAAAGGGAGCAAAAACTCCAAGGAGTTCCAAGAGCACTGGAATTCAATTTTCTTTCCTGGTAATCTCTTCAAATATCATTAGTTATACAGGTAACTAAGTGTGCCAGCCTACAGAGTTTTTTTAATGTAATGTTTATTGAATCCTATTGGATTTACTATTTGAAATCATCTTGAGCTTTAGTATTTTTTAAGCCATCCCTCTCTTAGCTGTAACACATAGAAGGGACTCCTTACAGCAAATTGCTTTCTAGCAAGTTTTAAATGCTATTGGAAAACACATTTATGGTTTTCTTCACTCCGTTAATGACAGATTAGTAGCAAAATACAATGTGCAAAATAAACACATCACCAGACCCACTACTTGGTTAAAAGGTACTTCCTAGGCATAAAAAAAAAATAAAATTGTTCCAAACAATCAGCAGCAGTCAATTTGAATAGTCAGTATTGTCAAATACCTACCTTAAGGTGAGTCTACCTTAAGGATTTTCAATAGTGTTAACTTACCTTTTAATGCTGATCAATACTATCCACAGAAGGGGTTTTCACTAGTATAAAGATTTAGAGTGCATAATTCAGTCATCTTCCTATCAATAACATAACCAATAGAAGAAATATCATTTTCTCTTCTCTACGTCCACATGGCACCTCACACAGTGTATTAATATCTTTACAGATCCAGTGTAGCAGATCCTTGCACTGAAGTACTCAACCAACTGTTGATGAGTGACTTAGGCTAGGGAAATACATAATTTCTTCAGCTTGACCCTTTTGGATAGGGTAATTTCATTACATATCTTTCTTCTGTATAGAACAGTGAACAAAGAAAGTATAGTGACTACACGGTTCTGTAGCTATAAAACCTTCCACATCAATAAATGATGCAGAAAAGCATGGCTATCAGGTACTACATCCAGTCATACTGGTACAGACAACCATTAAACTGGGATATGTTCACAAATGAATTGTGGATTAAACCAAATTAAAAAAAAAAAATCTGATCAGCTCCAAATTGACAGAAATTGTACCTGCAAGTGGTATTAACTATTTTGCATAGACTTTATCTGAATAAACATTAATCAGAAGTAATACCATTTATCACTGGACAGACAGAATCAACAAAACAAAGCTGCAGATGGTTGTTAAACTAGCAAATCAACAATCCACTCTACCAGAAGTAGCAGCAATCAGACTCCAGACTCCAAGAGAAATGCTGCTGAATTTCAAACCACTAATATTAACGAACATTTCCAGTTCATACAAAGATTCAGTCATCCTGATGGCCAACAAGATATCAAATACCTCAGCATTTTGTTGAAAAATACAATTAAATAGTCTACATGACTGCCATAATTTTATGCACTATCTGTATTATCGCACTGAAGCCACTCCAGATGTAAAGGCATTTTTACTAAAAATTTGACCCTCAGAAGGTTCATTTTAAAGAAAAGCTTCACAGCAGTGCAAAAAGAGGGGCAGATACATAATCTATTATCCTATTTACAACAGATATATTTTAACCTCTCCTACTAGTACAATGTGTATAAACACCTGCTGGGAAGGAATGAAGAAGAGGGAGTATATTCTTCTCAGTGGTACCCACTGAAAGGATGAGGCAATGGGCTCAAATTAAAACATGAAATTTCATCTGGACACATGAAAACACTTCACTGTGAGGATATCAAACAATGGAACAGGTTGTCCAAAGGAGTTGTGAAGTCTCCATCTGTGGACATATTTAAAAGCCATCTGGACGTGGTCCTGGACAACCTGCTCTAGCTGACCTTGCTTGAGCGGGAGGTTTGGACTGGATGACCTCAAGAAGTCCCTTCCAACCTCAGACGTGGTGGAAGAGGACCACCACTGATGTTGTTTTCTCACATCTGCAGCAGCAGTAATGATTTTTCTTGTCTTTGAAATAATAAAAGTAAGGCTACAAAGCTGGTGCCAAATACTCTCTTAGGGAAGGGTTAAGTTTACTAATTGTACTGGAAACAGATTGTCCTTTTACAAACAGTTATGTTCTTGGGAGACTAAGAAAGGCCATCCAGACAAATTTTAAGACTCTTATCACTATTGCTAACAGTTTTGAATTGCAACTGAATCATCACAAAAATGTATTTTCACTTTTAAAAAGTGTATTCTCAGTTGAAGTTGTACTCCAAGTGGACAGCTGACTGCATAGTAACCCCAGTGACCTCCCGTCCTTCTGCAAAACTGTGTATTAACTGCCTTGTCATGGAAGTCCACCTCTAGAACCAAATTTGTTGTTAATATGTACTAACTCCTAACACAAAAAAAAAAAAACAAAAACAACACCTGAAATAATATTGTTAAGACAGTATTTAATCAGAACAGAGTTGATTACTTTTTATCCTACTATGCATTCTCGAAATCTTACTATGTTTAAGAAACAGACTTTAAATAATGCCAAAAAAACCAGAACTTGTGATCTTCCACTGCTTCACCTATAAAAAGAATGAAGTTGGCATGGTAAATACTGCTCATGGAGGACATCACTTTCCTCAACTTTGTGAAAATTCATTTTCATTTTATAATCTGTGTATGAACTAAAGCTATTTAGCAATGAATCCTCACGTGATGGTTATTCATGGCTGTGAAAAAAAGAGCTGTAATGAACACCTCTGCTTTAAGAAACCCGGACAGTGCCAATACCTATTCTAAGTAAGTGGTGAATGAAGCAGCAGAACTGCTGGCTCTTGCGAGTCCTTTCTCACAGTGTGCATTCTCATGCAGAATAAAATATCACATGCCCACAAGTTGTCGTTACTTCAATTTCTTAGAATAAATGTTACTTTCTTTTGAATATCCATTTCCTACATATTCTGGCAGCGATCAACATCTTGGATACAGTTTCTTGTTAACTGTTAAGGAAATATCAAATATAGCCACTTTTTAATGTTTGCCTCAAATCTTTGAAAGGCAATTTCTTCTTTGTAAAGTGAGGAGGTTTGCCTTTTAAAAAAATATAATAAGAACCTTTCTTCTATAATTTGGCCTTAACATTCAATTAAATTGATTTACATATATATACACACACATACGATATGCATATATTTATCTCAAATCTTGCATTTTCAACTCCTAAGCCATTTGTCTTCACCATTATACAACTGTCAGTTCAGTGTCATACATTAAAGGAGGAAACAGATGGACAGACACTTTTACCCCAACTACTCAGAACACATTTCCCAGGTATAGTGATTATCTTGAGATCTTGAATGACCTCTGGCTTGCCTCTCAACAAAATCAACTTTTTCCTTCAGTTTCTTTAAATTAGTTTTCACTTTCGTCTTCACTGATGCTTGTCATCTCTGAAAAGCCCTCCTGCTTTCATGTATAGATAGCATATTAGTATTTTGCAGACCATTCTGTTAATTAGAATGAGACAAACAGTAGTTCTATCAGAAAAAGAACTACTTAACCAAGTGTTAGAAGCAGCTGTGTGGTTTACCTCTGAGGAGGACAATATTTACTTATAGTGACAGTTATTTGGTTTGGGAACTCAAGCAGTAAACACTGACTTTAGTCTACTGGGCAGACCAGAGTAGCAGAAAGATGTGTCCAATTGCTACTACAAGGAAGGCAAATTCAAATACAAGTTGAGAAAATAGTGGGGCAATTCAGAGGCAAGAAACTTAAATGGACTTCATGCAAACCAGTATGAAAATCTTTAGTAGTCTATTGAAAATATGTCAGAACTGAATGGATAACTTTTTCCTGAGACTGTTTACTTGCTTAGTCCATGTAGCATTAAGACAGAATCTCAGATGCTCACAATTCTGTTCTTGATAGTTCCATGCCTCGATGCTTCTAAGATATTATTGCAGTATATTTTTGTGAAAGAGCTTCAATTGTAGATTAGATAATTCCATGCTACCTATGATTATGTATTTTGGTATCAGTCTCAATCGCAGTCCTTCCATGTTCTGCAGCAATCATTCTGCTACAAGGCACTGGTTGTAAGTCATATATGGCCTTAAGGGAAGTGGCAGAAATCACTCTTTCTGATATCCCTCCCACCCTCTTTTTTTTTTTCCTAACTATTTTTTCATGCAGAAGTGGGAGGACAGAAAACAGACTGAAATCTAAACATAAAATTTTCCAGCAGTACCATGGCTAAGAACGACAGAAAAATAAACTCTTTCAATACAGATCTATACTAACCCCAGAGAAGTCTAGCTTTGAGGAAGCTTAACATAAGCATTAGCTTTAAAAAACAGTACAGGTGCAGAAGGCCATTAAGGTAAAAGATAGAACTATTTGAGGAATGCACTGATTAGGAATCAAAACATTAATTGGTTGTAATCTCAAAACCAACATTCACTGCAGTGCAACAGAACTCTAAAACATCAAACAGAAGACTGTTGCTAACCTATTACCACAATTACAGATTAAGGCCAATATTTAGAATTTCAATTAAATTAATAAATTAATAAACTGTGTCACCTAATCCTCTAATTTAACTTCTTGAAAAGATTACTTTTCAAACATACAACGACAGCCATTAGGATAATGAAATTTTTACAAATATTTAATTATCTTAGAGATAGCAAAAGTATATTAGACAAAAATTTGTAAAAGATGCAGAAAACTGAATGCTTCATTTGCTCAGGTGTTATTTTAGGAGCTATAAATTTACTTCTTCAAATTAAAAAAAAAAAGGCAAATAATGCGCTTGCTAAGGAACTGTTCCACTGACACAAGGTTAGGCAATGGGAAGCGCACAATGCAGTAATTAGGAGATTCACTAGCATCATTCTACAATTTTATCATCACCATCACAAGAACCATTACCTCTAATGACAACAGAAATGCTAGACAAGAGTTTTAAGGTCAGGTGGGAAAAATTTGATTACTAAGTATTGATTCCAATAGATTTTCACTTTTGTCTCTAGCATACAGGATTCCCGCCAATGCTTGTATCCTTCCATCAACTATTATAGAGTGCCTTTTTGCTATCAAATGAACTTCACATGACTGTTAACACAACTTTAGTACAGAAATCTTCTTATTAAAAAATCCAGTATTTGAGAACATGAGGCAGGAAAAGCAATACGTCCATTAAATGGACATAAGGTTTGTCTGGATTACAATCTCTTTTTATGTTTTCCTTTAAGATAAACTGAAGCCAAATTTATCCCTCAGAAATAGATACAAATTTGTAAATTTTGTTGCACCCTAAAACTAATTATTAAAGCAAGTAACAGTTTTCTTAAGAATTGATTCATAATTATGTATGAATCACAACAATGCATTTCTCAGAACTGTGCTTGCATTCCCCAATAAAATGTATCCTAAGTTGTATGCAAATGTTGAGTATGTACCTCAGTATTTTATGACACAGAACCGCATATTTAGGATTGCCCAAGGAAGAGCTTTATTTTGTAATAATGCCATTACGATGGCTATGACATAGCTGTTGTTGCCCCATTCCTAGCAGTGTTCAAGGCCAGGTTGGATGGGGACTTGAGCAACCTGGTCTAGTGGAAGGTGTCTCTGCCTGTGGCAAGAGGTTGGAACAAGATGATACTTAAGGTCTCTTCCAACCCTAACTATTCTGTGATTCTATGGTACATTAAAGGTTCAAAACCATTACATTCTTCCTCAGTTTTCTTCTCCCCCCTTACCCAGACAAAACAGTGTTCCTTATATGTACTTTTCCATAAATCAGTTCTGAGCTCTTTAAACTTATCTACATTTTTCAGTAGTGTCTGTTTCTGAAACACATCCACTAAGTACTCTAAAATACTTAATTAAAATAAAAATACTCAGCAATATAGATAATGTCCTACTCCCTATCTAGTCCAGTAAATCACCATCAAACAATGACGTGGGACAGTACAGCAAAACAGACATGGTAATATACTTCAGAAAAGCTTTTTATCCTGCTTTCTAGAAAAAATTGTGGAGGTTCTTTTTTTTTTTTTCCCCCTCCTCAAAGAACTCAACTTCACTATCTAACTTCCTAACTTGGGTGTCTTAATCTAATCTGATCTCTGCTTCTTACCAAATTCATGCCTCAGTGTTACCTTGCTGCTCTGTGAACTGATCATTTTAAAGGTACTTATCTCTAACAGCAGCTTGTATCAGTTAAGAAAAAGGAAACAGATACATAAGCAGAGGTGAAAAGTTAAAATAATTGAGAAAAAATTAAAATGCACTTTAATTTGAAAATGCTTTTAGCAGCAGCTTCGGCTTTTCTCTGTTAACACAGAGAAACACATTACATAACACAGCAAACACATTACTTCTGGTTCTCACCTTTTCTCCATTATTATTCCTGCCTTCTCTCATCAATCAGCTACTGAATCTCAGACAGAAAATACAGATTAAAGGTGTTTGTTTATTTTATGTAAAATGTAATGTAAATACACTTAGTGGGATTTATGGATAACATTTTCTACCAGAGGAAACCAAGAAGAATAGCTTTTTCAAAATAACTTTTATTGCTCTGAAAATAACTCATCTCACACCTACTTTTACCACCAAGAAGCACTTTCTACTCGCCTCAAACAAAATGTAAAGCACTGTTCTAAGGGACAGTAATTTGGACCTATTACAAGTCAACGGCTGCTAATGGCTGCATTTACACTGGCAAGGAGGCACTTCCTTTTAAAAAGGGTATTTCTTATAGGATTCTTGATGGGATGCACTCTTCATGTTCTTTAGAGTAAGTTTTCAGTTTTGAAGAAAGAAACCTACTACTGATCCTGGGAATAATTTCTTTAGCCAACCTATGATTTCTCACTTAAAATATATTTTTCAAAAGATTATGTTCTTCTCTTGACATCATCCAGGGCAAGAGAAAGCGTGGCACAAGTACTACTTTTCTTAAATGACATTTAAAAATTAAAATTGCATAGATTCTAGCTTACTTGTTTGTCAGTTCTCAAAAATGTCAATTTACATCAAAACAGCAACAGGCGTAATTCCAGAAAGGAGATGTTCTCCATATCCTTCATTGGTCAGCAAGGAACCAAATCACTCAAGTTCAGAACAGCCTTCCCAATAGGACAACTGATGAACCAGAAGTAGAAACCATAGTTGAAGATCAAGCAATTCTTTTATGAAGTACAGGGTACATTCAGATTGTTGCAATAGGAAGACATAGGAAGATTTACATGACTAACTTGTTGATGTTTATGCGAACACAAGGCCTATTTGGCAAACAACACATTTATGCCTTTAAGAATACATAAACTTAACATAAGGAAATGCATCCACTATATAAGTACTACACCTGTGCTACTGTTTATTTATAAACAAAAAATGCTTAATAAAACAATGCTCTATAATACAGTCTTCTGGCAGAGTTCTGCATTGATAGATGAGATTCTTAAATTCAATTCCAAGCTTTCAGGCTGTAGATTTTGAAGCACTTCTGTGAATAGTTTAATCACTCCAACGATAGCTCAACGAATTATAGTGGGAAAATAGTCATGCTTCAGGGTTCAGTAAGAACTATGGAGAACACTATCATTGCATGTATTTCAGGGGTTTGGGGTAGGCTTGCTTTTTTTTCTTTTATCTTTTTTTGGGGGGAGGTGGGTTATTTTTTTGTTTGGATATGTTGTTTCTGGTGATTTGGTTTTGATTGGTTGGTTTGTGGGCTTTTTTTTTTCTTTTTTTTTTTTTTTTTTAAATACAAAAGATGCCTTCCTACCAGTTTATGGAGTTGCAAGCAATAAATTTACATATTATTTTATCATTTTCTTTAGTCATCAGCAAATTACAGTAGGGATTGCACTAAAATGCATAATTTCATCCTTCTGAAGTTTTATGTATCACTGTCTTCCAAGTACAGGAGGATCAAAACCGGTAATAATTACATCTTTTATGCACCACCTCTGTAGTTTCAGTAAGACAACTGATGATTCTAATACTCTAGGAAGCAAAAGGTTTCTTCCAATTTATCTGTGATATACACCGAAAAAGCACATTACTTGATAGTATCACAGTCAATATTCACACATCACTTGTGTTATAATGTCCATATCACTTATCTGTCTGACAGATGACAGAAACGCCAATTAATGCTTATTACATTTGCTGTGTTTGCATCTGAATATCACCAGACCAGAGTCAAAGGACTTCCATACGACAAAAGTTGCTGTTAGCAGTTTCATCCCGAAACCCTTGGCTAAGCAAAGCAAGATAACAAATGTTAAAGACATGGTACCTTCTGACAGCAACAAAGAACCAACAGTTAAACATATAATTTTACACTTCTTAATGATTTATTCACGTATTTATTTAAAACTGCATATGGCCACATATCCCACAGGATAGTTGGGAGGTAGCCTATTTTGTTAGGCAAACATGCTTTTCCATCTCTCCCACATCTACATGTTTATGATTACTTTTACAAATACCTTATTACAATCCTGGTACCAAAACACTGCACCCTCAAAATGAGAAAAATTTTCAAAATAATATCATCCCATATAAACACACCCCAACCCAATAAACCAGCACATTACCAGGCATTACTACTATTTCAGTAGCAAAAACCAAATATGCCTTTACTTGTCAAAGGCCCACTGTTCCTAAACCCACTGCTGATAGACCATCTACTAAAAGATCCCAACCAATTCATCCTGGGGCTCAATTCTGTACTAAAATCCATGGATTAGCAATATACAGTGTACTACAGGATGCAGCTCTGAAATAAGATTTTTATCCATATTATCTTCAAACATAATTTATCACCACAATCAGCAGGCCAAGAAAAGCCACCATCCGAAATACAAAGTAGACGAAAAAATACAAAAAGGATAGTTTATATAAGGTGATCAAAATATTAACACGTATGTACAAAAGAATTGTAAGTATATGTGATCTGATCAATCTAATGCTTTGTAGCTGTAAAAGGTTTCTGAAGAAATTAATGTTCACTTTAAAGTTTTTATCTGAATAAATGTAGAACTCTGCCATAATTACAGAAATGCAACACGCATTTGCATCTGCCATTCAGTTTTTTATTTTAAACCACAGTCAATGCCAACTTCGTAATCATAATTAATGCCTCATAATTTCACAAAGTAGGAAATTAGAATTTCTTCTGAATTATTATGCATGTTCAGAAAACAAAATTTTGGATGACTTTATAATAGTACAACAGCAGAATTTAGCTTACAGGAGGCTTCCTAACTGACGCTTCAAGAAATCTGGAGTCCTTTAGGCTCAGATATTAAAATAAAAACCCAAACCACAACAGAAAAATACCCCAACCCTTCTTTTGCACAACTTCAGTAACATAGAAGAAGTATGAGCACTAGTTTAAAAGAAACCCCCAAAAACACAAGCTCTGAGACTCAAACCTTGTTAACATCATTACAGATATATTCTACAACAGTAGCAAGAGGAAAATTACTACGAATTAACAACAACAATTCCTATATTTAATGTTATTTAAAAATCAAAGTGTTACCTAAGGCAATTACCTTGCAGCCTTTTAATATCTACAGGGAAAAGCCTAAGGGAAAATAATTGACTTTGCTAATTTTACCCTTGGCAATTATAAAATAGCTCTGCATTTCATTACGACTACAGAATTTCACATCTAATTGTCAGCCCCGAGAGAAGCACAGAGATAAATGCATCATACACAAGCTCAGACTAGAGTTAAACACCACAATAAAATTATCTTGGTTCAGTTAATGTTAAACCTCCTTTTATTTTAAATTCTAGTCTATACAACAGCTATGCATGTCAATAGAGGTTACAGCCTACCATGGTCAATACCATGCATGTAACGATATAACGCTGCTCATTTCATTAGCCAATTTGCTGAGCTATCAAGTAAATGCCAGCAAAGAAGCAGTACTCTGATTTTTGCTTTTTACATCAAAGAAAACAAAACATTATGAAGGAAAAAAGTCACAGTTATTTCACACTGCTGAAAAACAGATGCCAGATTTGAAAATTCATCATTTACAAAAGAATAAATACAGTATGTTTAAATCATTGCACCTGTCAAGAGATTTCTATAGCTTATACTTCAATTTTTCTAACTTTGCTACTAGGGTTAGATGTATGAAAAAGAATAATTTACTAAGTCAATCAGTTTCCATAATGGCATCCCACTTATCGTATGTAGAAGCTATGAAAGTATTTAGATGTCAGAAAAATGAAAAAAAGTGCTAAAATGTTTTGGCAGAATTTTCCAACACGCGGTATAATGATTGCTTTAAAAAAAAAAAAAAAAAAAGAAAAAAAAAAAGAAAAAAAAAAAAGAACAGGGGGAAAAAAAAAAGTGTATCTTTGCACTTGTGCTTCATTTCACTGTAGGCTTGTTTCCTGGCAAGCCTTCAGGGATTATACATTCCTGTTGCAATAGTTAATGATGTACTAAATGCAAAGTTATAGGTGTGACATTTTATAAGTTTCCTCTTACGTTGAAACAAAAAATTGATGTAGGGTTAAATCCTTTGCCCCATCTTAAGAATCTTATTAAGCATAAAAAAAAAAAAATTAAAATGAACAGGTACAAATCAGCAATAATTAGTAAGACCAATTGCACTCCATTTTGGTTATGGAATGATGAAATTTTTGCACTATTTAGAACTTTTCCTAATACTTACTACCAGTTACCACCATAAAGGCTTAACTCACTATTCCAGCAGACTGACATCTAATTTTCTGTCTCTTCTCCAGAATCTCAGCTCTGTGTTACAAAATGACACCACTTTTGAAAGAAACTGTCACACTCATGATCAAAGCAGTACAGAAATACTCAACCACCATCACGAGGAGCTTTAGCATGAGAATCTAAAAACACAGACTCCTTAAGCTCAGAATTAAAATTATGTTGACTACTGACAATTGAAGGCATGACAAACATTTATTTACATTAGGATGTACAGCAATCTTCAGATGTATAAAGAGCACCCCTGCTAATAAGAACTGTCTTCCGTTTCCACTAGGATGGCACATTAAGTTCTTCAGCCATATACATAGTTAGGTGTTACTCTAGACTGGCACAGGGTTGCCCAGGAATCTATCTCCACCATCGGAAGTTTTAAGATCAAGCTAGACAAACACATATCAAGAATGATTTGGTGTAGCTGATCCTATCTGTGAAAAAGAAGAACCAACTAGAAAATGATTTCTTAAGGTCGCCAGCTGTCTCATTTTTTAAGATCATACATATATATGATTTGTTTGTCATGAAAAACATTTCCCTGTAAAGTTTCAAACAGTTTGGCTGAGCAGCTGGATTACAGCTGCCCTTTAGAAGCCAGTACATCCACATTAATACGGCAATCCAATATTCAGGGGCATCCAAATGCCTAACAACGTAATTTTATTAAGAGTAAAAAGTCACCTGAGTGTTGTGTAGACAAAGCAATGAAACCTTTTCCCCCAAGAATTCCCTAAGACTGACAAGCCTTTCACAAAGCACAAGGTAAAACAAAATAACAAACCAAACATGTCTTCAGCTAGCAATCTGCCAGAGGTGGTGTAGTCATGAGCATGCCACCAGATATACATTAAATTCACCAAATGATCCACTCATCCATTACTACAGTGCTTCAGAATGTATACTGAAGACATCATCACAGTAATCCTATAGGACAGTGGTGAACGCGTTCACAGCAGCAGCAGCTTGTCACCCCATCTAGAGCTATAATGTAAGTATGCTGATTTTTAAAGGATGTTCCATATATACAGACATATCATAACTGCTGATTTTTTAAAGGGCCTCTCCTTCAGAAGGGTTACTAATAGTTACTTGCTCTGGCAGTAGAAGATTGTTTTTCTTTTTACCTTAGTATTCTGCAACTGTGCAAGACTTGTGCAAGCATTTGCTAGAAGAAAATCTCCACTCAAAACAGCCATTTTATTTCCAAACTGCATATCCTTCAGCGGGCCATCGCAGGACTTGAGCTCACCAATATTCACTATGCCACGATGCACCAGAAAGGCAGTGTGGATCAGTTCTGTAATCTCAGCCAGACTTCTTTGACTGAAAGCAAAGAAAAAGTACACTTATTTTTGATACTATCAATACAATATATATTCTTAGGGGAAAACAAAAACCCACCAAAAAAAACAAACAAAAAATAACCGCATGTGCTAAACAGATGTTTTATGCATTATCAAGTAGTTCTGTGCACTTCCAGAAGCCACAGCCAGAAGGTGTTAAACGCAGAGAACTATCACTGTGTTATTTCCAGGTAAGCTGCAGGTACCACAGGTTCCATTTGGAGCTGCCCTTTGTCTGAATTCTTCACAAAATAAAGTTAAGTAATCAATACAGTCGTCATGGTGCTTTTTGCTTTTTTTTTTGTTTTGTATTCTAGAAGCTTGAGGGACACTAATATGAAGAAACTGCCAAGCAAAAAGAACTGATGGGAAGGAACAAAGAACAATCAGCAGGGGAGTCACAAGCAGGCTGATCTGAACACCATAAGAACACTGCAGTCAATGACTGCTCAAATTAGACTTAAATTAATAACAGGATATCTTGCAGTTCAATAATAGCGGGGGGGAGGGTAGGGGAAGGGAGAGGCACACGGGGAACAGGGGAAACAGCTGAACATTTTAAAACTATGTACTAATGATATTTCACTGGTTGTTTTAGTCAGGAGAAGCAGAGGTGATTGTCCAGCAAAGGGACAGAACAAATTTTATTTGAATAGGTTTACAAATCACTTCTTATTCCAACACACACTGCACCACATCCTGAATTTAGAGGTTCAATTCCCTGTGAGAAGCTGGCCACAAAGGTTATCCCGTAGAGGCTTGCCCTCTGTTTATTTTCATTTTTGGAAAAGGCATGACAAGAGTCATTAGCACAACCCTCTCCTACCCCTGTCCCGCCACAATTCAACCCTGTAGACCCTGATAGTGACTGTCACTCCAAGGAGCCCAGAGATGTCACCTTAGCTCAGAACTACAACAGGGCAATGAACAGACATAATAACTGAGCAGGGACAAGTGGAGGGGGGAACAGAGCAACTGGAGCATCCTCTTAATGCTGCAAGCCTAGACACACACAGACTTTCCCCCCAGGAAATTTTCAGCACATTCACATGTTTTCTGACTCAAGCAGTTCCCTTTATGTCATAGAGACTTCACATATGAGCAGAAATTCAATGCATGCCCTCAACTAGACAAATGGTTAAAAGGCCTTAAAACTCAAATTAAATTGCAAGCTAGTACAAAGGTATATTATGCTGCCTGTGCCTATTCAAAAGCAACCAGGAGCTGAGTAACCAAACTGCTCCATACCTTCACATACACATATACCTGCTCACAGCTTAGATTCTGCCTCAGTACCAGCATAGTACTGAGTAAATTAATACTGTTTTCTCTGGACAGTGAAGATGTGTTGCAACCATCCCAAATGATACTAATTTAAAGTAACCTTCTGCCCCAAATATTTCTGACCTGCAAAGAACCCCAGCAGTAACTGTTTCAGGCCAGTGATCTGTGCCTGTTAGCAAGAGGGAAGAGCTAGTAGAGCCTAGGCAGGCATGCAAAAGGAAGATGAGCTGGGACAAGAGGATAAACAGAGGTTCCGAACATATTTTATCACACACACACATGGAAACTTAAGCTGTTTTTAAAACTGCCTTTATAATTCACAAGTTTTGCTCCACGTAGAGAAAAACAATCTGAAAACAAAACAGCCAGCCATTCTCCATGTAGACAATAAAGCTAAGGTTGATGCTGTTTTTCAAGGAGGCTAGAGAGAAACTCCCACAACCTACAGACACAGTACTGTAATCACATTTCATTCAGCTCTAACAAAAGGTTAATAAAATTTCAAGCTCAGAGAAAAAGACTAACAAGACATCCCGATGCTCCTGCTGTCATTGTCAGGGTAGCCCTTGGAGGAAATGTCCGTATCAATTCGGTTTATCAGATGGACAGCTGATCAACATTAAACAGACTTGGCTCTGGGCAGATTGAGCCAAGCTACCTGTTATGAATAGCAATGAGAGCCCTCTGCTCTCTGCTGCCGAGCTCTGCCATTTCCGAGTGCCGCAGATCCCAGGACATATGGGGATCCCTAGTGACGAGCACATAAAGCTGCAGCTAACTCAAGCGACGGCTCATTTCCCCCAGCTGAAAGCAGGCATTAATATCCTGAGGAGATCAGGCCCGCCTCTGTGACCCCTAACTATTGAAGCAAAACGACGACTGTCCTATTTCTTCATTTAATAAGCTTTTAATGAAGGAAATCAAAATCCCCTCTTTGACTTCAGCATCACTCTTCATGAAAAGGTTACACAAATACATCAGTGTCATGCTTTCCAAATGCTCAGGATCTGGATGTTTTAATTTCTTTTTCCATAATCCATTTGTTCTCCAAACGGTACTCATATTATCTGTGCTAACAAGAATCATATTAGGGAGACAATCTGCATCTAATTCTGATCTTACACACTGCTGTTCCACCCTCTCTCTTTAGCAAACTAAAAATATAAGAACCAAAGCTACTGCAGAAATCTCAGGCAATAGATTTCTTAATGTTTTTTGTGAGAACCTCCATAATACCCAGGCATAATAAAAAGTCCACAGCACTGCTACAGATACAGGAGGGTTCCTGACACGACTTTGTAAAGGCCAGCATCCAACAAAAAAACCCCGCTGTTACCAAGCTGCTATTGCATGGCTAAAGCAATACTATATACAGCTTTCTTGATCTGAAGTACAATTCAGTGATTAAATAATTTTGTATTTGAAAGCAGCTAATCTCAAAATACAAAAAAAAAAAAAAAAAAAAGTAAGTTTACTCAGGGCTGAACTTAGAACAAGAAGATACGACAGGGTATGAAAGCAGAAACAACAGGGCAACGAGATCATGGACTCCTACTGATTCCATCCTGTTCCTGCTCCACATCCCGTGTTCAGACAACAAAGAAGTGGTTACCGCAAGAATTACCTACATAGCAAGGCAGTACTGAAAAAACAGTCAATATTTTTAAAACACCTGAAGTTCCTAAATGGAAGCAGTATAAGAATTGGGAAAGCTTTTTCACCAAATGCTGGCATATTTCCCAGCCACTGCCTCTGAAGCAAGTATTCCATGCAAGCCATCACCTAATATCCCAGAGACTCTACTTACAGGCATCATGTTTCAAGAGATGATACCATTTTAGGTGCCACACATGCGCTAATGTCCTTTTCTTTCTCCCCTTCCAAAAGATCAACCAATGTGCAGGAATGGTTGTTCCAAAAAGGATGGTACAGAGGCTTGGGCAGTACCTGGGGGACTTTACTAAGAAGTTTTGATGGATCACAAACAGGTTCTGCTGTTAGGTGCATTACTTAACCAAAGTGAAATGCAGCCCACCCTTTGGCCAGTTTGGGTCAGGTGTCCTGTCTCTGCTCCCTCACAGCTTCCTGGTGCCCCTCCTCACCGGCAGAGCATGAAACTGAAGAGTCCTTGATGGGAGTAAGCATTACCTAGCAACAACTAAAACATCCCTGTGTTATCAGCATTGTCCTCATACTAAAGTCAAAAACACAGCACTGTACCAGCTTCTAAGGAGAAAAATAACTGTTACAGCTGAACTCAGGACATCTATTTAATGAAAAATCTTAATTCATAGACTCTTCCTACCTGTAGTGTGTAAAAGAGAACAGCATGTGAGTGGCCTCTTGTTCTTCTGCTCTTGACTCTGTGTTCCTGCACTTTCAGTACCAGGATGCCTAACCCAGATCTCTGTAAAATGCTTGATACAAAGTATCTCTTAGATTATAAGCTCCTCAAGCTGTAATTGTCATCCTAGAAAGTACAAAGCCACCACTAACCTTACAAGTAATTAAAAAAATACTCAGCAAGGTCAGCTGCAGCTCTATTAACTCTTTGACTGTGAAACACCAGCCTGCAGGAAAATATTAGAAAAACGCAAAATTAGGTTATATAGGCAATTAGATCCAAAACCAAGTGCAATTTCTATTCTTCCCCTTGCCCCTCTCCCCCAATGAAGGGGCACAGATCACTGAGATTTAAGTATGTTTTCCTGAACTTTGCTGAGCAGGCTTCAAAAAATCGTTTATATCTGCCCTTATAAACTACTGCAGTAGCTGCAACATCCTGCTGCTGCAATGCCAAAGTAAGGAATGCAAGTTCTGTAGAAACCCCACACTCACACAGGCACTACATCTATGGAGAAAAATAAAGAACTGATGGAGAAACACTGTAAATATGCTTCTATCTCAAAAAAAAAAAAAATCATTTTTTTTCATTCCACAATTTTGGTTTGGATTAAAATTTCCTATTCATGTGCGTTGGAGTTTGCCTCACCACAGTATCACTAATGGTCTTATTACGGAGATGAACATCTTATGCAGAATTCAACACAAATTTTAAAGCCTACACAAAACTGTATGACATAGTAAAGGAGATTGGCAAAATACTGAAACAAAATTCTATGGAAACAAAACAGGTTTTGATAGTAAATTTCCTATGCAACTTTTAAAAATTAATTTTGCAGTCTTCCTTCCTGGCATCCTGAATACTTTAATTGTTGTTTGTGTTATCTTTAAAGATTCGGAGCTATGAAACATTAGCCAGTGTGATCTCTTTAAAAGCTCTTATACGTGACTTCAGTCCCCAAGTCTACTTTCAAATCCTACTCTAAGAAGAAATAACAGCATTTTGCAAAACATATGATAAAAGAGAAACATTAAATAGCAAAATTGTATTGCTGTGAATAAAAGAGTACTTCATCTTAAATACTCCTCCGCAGTATTTGCAATGGAAACTCAAGCTCTCAGTAACAGCAATAAAACTTGAGTCAGTTTACCTTTCATTACCAACTAACAGTGAGAACTACACTGGCCCTCTCAAAGGATAATAGGTTATGCAAAAAATCATTAAATAATTTAAAATGTTAATAGTAGGCATATTATTTCACAGAAATGGACCAAAGACTTAAATTAGCCACTAAAATCTATATTCTAAAATTCTCAGCAATGGAAGCAACTGCAGCATACAAAGACAATGGAACTGACAAATCAAAAATTCTTTAAGAACTCTCATCACTGAACTTTTGAGTTAAAGCGACTAACACTATACACCCAAGATTTGATCTTTTTGTCTGTGACTGTCAATACATAAAAGACAAATTTGGATGAAAACCCTTATACTTGGGATTAAAAAAAACCCAACAAAACAACAAGAAACCAACATCCATTCCATTTCAGTGACAACTATAATAATCTATATATACCTGCAAATCTGAGAAATAAAATAGTTCTTGAGGAAAATTACACATGAAAAAGCATTGACTAAAGACTTAAAGTAATAATCTTAAACACTGACAATGTATTTGGGCAGGACTTGGTAAGTGATTTTACTTTTTTTTGGTGACCGATGAACAGAAGGAAAGCCGGGGTGGGGAATGTGTTTAAACCAGTCAACATGTATGGCAGGTGCTGTGGTTTCACGAACAGGAAAAATGTTCAGGATAAAGCACCAGACTTAAACACAATACTAAATAATCATCGTATGACCTGCATCCAGCAGAAAATATCTACCCACTGTGAATTCTTTAACGAGGTCAGAGACTAAGACTTCTGTGGTTCCCCCTATCTTGGTCACTAAGCTACTGTAGGGGCATCTTCCACCTGAGGGATAAAGGAAGCTGAAAACCATCAGTTCTATGAACTTTACCAAGTATGCTGTTTAATTGTGTTCCCATCAAACAGTTTATTTTTAAACCGGCTATGTATCTTACCTCTTTCATCTTCTTCCCTTCCCAGCATCACGGCTTTTGAAGTTCTTCTGAACTTCTGCCTATAGTCCTTCATGTGTTTTTCCTTCTTCATTCTTGAAAAGATATTATATTTTTGTATCTCCCCTACCACTGAATAGTGCTTAATTTCTTTCCCCCTCCTAACATGCCTTAGTAAGCTCTTCCCTCAGCCCATTATAGGACTTGAAAATGTTTTTGATTTTTAGTGGGCAGATGTTCACTCGAATTCAGTAAGCCAGTTTCCCTAAGCACTGTGGATAGTTGGCAGGAGGGGGAGAGGGACACCTGATGTCCAGCTCCTCTGCCTTTTCTTAGTGTAGGAATTATGAAGAAGGGTTTTGATAGTCTTGACTTGAATCATAATTGACTTAGATCTACCACAGAACAACCAATTTCCCCTTTGTTTTCCAGACAGCAACTGAAAGTTCACCTGTCTGCATCGGTTTCCAACTAATGCCACTGATGTGCAAAGACAGCCACCACTGTGTCACTACAGCATGGCTAGGAGCCCTCAAAGCCTTGGCATCAGCTGCCTGCAGTGGACTGCAAGTGATTCATACCTGCACTGTCATCTACCAGCAAAATGAAGCCCTAACTGGTGAACTTGAATCTGAAGACCCTATCTGGCTTACTCCTGTATTTGGCATTAGCGGCCAGCAAAGTAATAATGATCACAGCCTACAGCACAGCACCTATTTCTTTTGCTGGATGGCACCATCACAGTGATTCCCCTTTCAAATCGCACAGGCTAAAAGAAAAGTTCTAGTCTGGAAGCAAAAGCATCAATTCTGGGAAGCAGGTGAGGGAATCTAGACAAAGACCTGACAAGATTCACTACTCCAAGTTCAGTTTAAAAGAAAAAGTGTTAATCAGAAAAGCTAGCAGAAAAATACCACCAGAATCAGTAAGTCAGACTGATACCTACCAGGACTCTGAGGCAGACATGCAGGCTGGGACCAGTAAAGAAGAGAACATCAAGAGGAAGTCTGCACAGTAAGAAGTATCTAAGCATTGTAAGATCCAGAAAAGCAGTGACAATCCAGCTGTGTGAACAGATAGGGAGCAGGAGGGCTGGGCTGACAAGGTAAGAATCCAGATGCACTTGCTATAAAGATCGGTCCTGTCATGTTATGATCTCAATAGCGAGAAGAATGCAAAGGACATTCTACAGGAGACAGGTATTAAAAGAACATTTTCATTGCTCAGATGTGAGACAGGGAGGGAAGCCTAGCTATGTTTATAAGGCCCATAGGCAAGGATATGAGAAACCTAAATAGCTTTGATTTTATTTTGGTCATCCCAGATTTCATAAGCACTAGAAAGTGCTAAAAAGGGAGACATCAATTACTCTTCCTTTTCTTAGAGACAGACAACAAATAAATTTTCAACTTCTATTTATCAGAAGTTTAAGTATTGGTAACTGCCTTATAAAAAGACAATATTGCATTTGACAGTTTTACTTCATTTTGGAAATGTGAATCTTCCCATAGGGATAACCAGTGATTTTTAAATGGGGATTAAATGGACAATTTGGGAAAGCAGGAAAAAGTTGAGAAGAGTCATAGGAACAATCAGAGTAAAGAAAACAGACAAAGTGAGAAACTATTATTTAATAACTAGAAGGCTGATACTGATTCTGTAGATTGACTTGTATCTGCACTACAGAAAACAAATGCAAGAGAAGAAAATACATTATCAAGCAAAGATAAAATAAAATCCAGTAGCTTGAATGTAAGCAAATCTAGAGAAGAATGAAGTGAAGGCACTTTCCAATATCTACTAGGAGGAGCAACAATGGACTCTCCAACAATGGCACAAGTGAAGGTAATATCTGAGGAAATCCCATTTAAGCACAAGTATTAAAGCTGATTAAAGTTGGCAAAATCCTATTGCCCGCTTTGTACTGTAAGCCCATGTGACTATCAAAATGATATCTCTTGTTTATTCATGTATTCATGAGCCATAAAGCCAAGGGAGGGAAACTTTTCAGAAAATAAACAAAAGACAACTTAGATTTGGCAGCAGATAATGTTAGTCCGTGCACCTGAAAACTTACTATCGGCCAGAAGCCCATTTTCCTTTAAGGATATCTAGATGCTTTCAAACATTGGATTTTCCAGATGTGTTTATTTCAGCCACCTTATTCAGGAGAAATATCAAAATCAGAACCACTTTGCCCATTACACTAGTTCCCATTCCCAGTGAAGGAGCATCCAAAGCTACGAGCAGGCTGGGAACCCATTCTATTACTACAGGTATATTAATTCTATCTTATGGCACAGAGAATAAACATTTCAAAATCCATTTTAAGCAAGTTCTGCAAGAGGAAACAACCTACATTCAGGATTCATGTCTGTCTTCACACATTTAGGTGTCCACATTGGTAATGCAATGCATTTGGTATTGTACTAACCTGGGAATACATACAAGTGTTCCCACAAAGAACAGGAGATAAAGAAAAACAGAGATGATCTACAAAATTATTTTATGTATATAAGGGTGTGTATTTTACCTAAGTATACATATTTTCTTTAATTACAGTTTTCCAGATAACCATTAGGGGGTTCTAACCATGCAAGTCACATTTATTAAAGGCAGCATGTCAAATAAAAGTTGACAATTACAGGCTATATCAATACACATTATGCCAGATGGTAATGAGCCATACACAAAGGGCCAGCCATCCAAAATAATCACACCATTTTCCACAGAAATGTTGAAGAGGTTATGGTTTATTACACAGTGCTCATTAGATATACAGTGGCAGCATTAGCAATTTTTCCTTCATTTGTGTCTCATTTCAGACTCTGCCCCCACAAACCCATTCAAATTAGTACACAAGGTTAAAATCATTATGGTCAGAGGGAAAAAAAAATTAAGTTGTATTTTTAGTTTACAATAATGGTGGATCAAAGGTCCCTGGAATCTATTATTCTTTCAACTGTTATCTAACACAGGATATGAAAAAGAATGAAATTCACTGTCATTTGCCATGAAGAAAGATAGCCTATTTTAAATAAGCAAACTCTGTATTACTTAATAAATAACTCTAAGTGAAAACAACAGTTAGGTTGTGACACAAAGTGACAAAAGCCATAAAACTAAAAGTTGAAACTGAACTTTCAACCTTGGCTTTGAACTCTCTCACCTGCATTTCAATTTGCTCCTTTAACAGCATAGAAATATTAAACTGTTCAAAGGCAACTCATCCTTCAGAGCAGGTTGGAAAAACAGTGTCTCAAATAACTAGAGTGCCATCTCTGAAGAAACACGTGCAAGATGATTTAAAGCACCTTTCTACCTAGCTGCATATGTTGACTTCCAGCTAGAAAATGACTGTTGGAGACATCTATTTTCATGGCCTTTTTATAGAAGGTATGTGGGTGAAAAGATGTAATGGGGCAAATGTGAAAATTTGCCAGAACAAGCAAGGACATGTTTATTGCTTAAAAACATGCCAATGTTAATGCCCCAAACTCAACGTGACAGCCAGCATTTGGAAGTCAAAAAACTGTGTGAGAGAGGGAGGGCTTGAGCACTGGACATGCCACCTTACAACACACTGCAAAGAACTGACTTTTCAGTCTAAACTCCTCTTGAAGCATGCAGAGCATCACTCAGAAATCTGGGTCTCACAGCCAGGCAGCCACCCTGCTCACAAGGCCAGAGTATCCTTACACCTCCCTGCTGGCCACTCCTGCTGAGTTATTCTGCTGTTACACAAAATGCTGAATTATTCATTCAGACAGATGGCAAAACAGTGAAAAAAGTCAGTCAGTCTCCAGGAGATTATGAGGGAAAAAGGTGGGACACCTGGACCCCAGCTCCTGCTCCACGAAGTTACTGGGAGGGAAACATTACCTACTCAGGCATT
>NW_009926228.1:66936-91133 GCF_000696875.1 Nestor notabilis
ACCTGGTGTCTATATCCCTGGGTGAAGAGGATTTTTCTGAAGATTCAAACAGTCCTGGAGATCAGCATCCTTTCAGATACTTGAGGGAGCCAAACCTTAACTTCCTGCATCATTAGTGAATACTTAGTGGCCTTAAGAACATAGAGCAATGTTAGCAGCACATCTCCAGTCTCAAAACCCCTCTAGCTAACTTCATAGTTAAACTAGCCAGCAAATCCTACCCGTGTTTTGCAATTGTTTGAAAGATGAAAAAAGCGTGTTTTATTTAATAGGATCTTAAAAAAAATAAAATAATAATAAAAAAAATATTACGAAACTAAAAAGAATTCCATTAATTCCAGGCAATGCAAGTCTACGATAACCGAACAGGTACTCTGATAACTAAATACAGTAAACAGTTTTCTATCAACAACAATAATTTGCATCAAGTTCATTCTACTATCTGCCATTTGTACAGTTCATTTTATTACTGACAAAACTACTTTCCCCAACAAGGTGGCATTTTCACCAGCAGACACCAGCAAATATGAAACAAATACGAAACTTGTGCAATGTGAAACAAACACAAGCCCCTGATTCATTATAAAATCCAGCGGCATCAGGCTAATTTAAAGGTCTAAGCAGAGCATAGCAAACATTATCCAGCAGTCTCATACAGTTATTTTCATACTAAGTTTCCAGACAATTCAGAGTAAGTTTCAGTTCTGTAATGTTAATTCAAAAATGGAAAACCAGTGGCCAATTCCAAGAGAGCTGATCACAGGCAAGCCCACCTCTGCAAAACTAGCAGTGGTCTAGAAACAACAGAATCATCACTGATTCCTTAAAACAGCAGTACCATGTTTTTTACAGCTGAAGGTAAAAATAACACATTTGAACTCAATGGGGTGGAATAAAAGCAAGCCAAAAGAAGAGTTTAAAATGGAGTTAGCTTTACGCTCTTTTTTGGTTTACTGAAGTGAGCAAATTGCAGGTATTGTAAATAGAAGTCTAAGAAAGGCAGTATAGAAGGTGAACAAAAGCTTTGGCAACAGCTGCTGTAGCATGGCCTTGGAAAAAATGGGATGGTAGGATACACAATGCAAGGAAAGAACGTAACTCAGAACTGAGTAAGGTTTGTTGATAAAAATAAAGAATTTAAAAAATCAAAAGATGAGGTATGTACTAACGGATTAACTTGTGGATTGGATGACAGTGCCGTCACCTAAGCATGATGATGGAGAAAATTGCTTATTTTGTTATGGAAATGACCAAGATTCCTTCCCTTATGACAGCAGCATGTGTCAGCCAGAGAGCTTACCAAAGGACTCTAGGCACCACCCAGGATGCCCATCCATCCAGAGTTACCTAGGTTTGCTCTATAGGCCCTCAAAACCAAGTATCCTCCAATTACATCTCACAAATCTACTCTGTAACAAATTTCACATCATGGTTTAAAAATCATTTTGACTATTCTGTGTTTTATTTAACCAAAATATTTAAACACTTGCACTAAAACCAACTGTGAAGGGAAATAAAAGGTCTCACATGCACGTAAGTGGAAGAAACAGGCTGCTAACAATTAATTTTATGACCATACTTTCTCTTCTATGAGTTGTTCCTCAGCCCTCTGACACTTTGAAGCATGGCTATCAGTTTATTTGCAATGACTGCGGGAGATGGTTTGAACCAACATAACAGAAATTCCCATTCCTGTGTAGTGGCAACTATGCACAGACTGCCAGCATGAACTATCACTCCCAGTGTTTCTCTGAAATATCTCTGAAGAGTTTGTCTATAATTGTATTCAATGTAGCTGAAAGTTAAGGTGCAGTAACCTTGACATTAAAGCTCTGCCACTAATGACACTTGAAATACATGGAACCTCTTTATGTGAGAGAAAAGAAGGTAACCTTTTTTATGCAGTGAAGAACGAACACCTGATAAATGAGCAGTCCTGTTAAGAGAATAGATTGTTCATATGTCTAACTGCACAAGAAAAGGCATGAAAAAATACAATGTGAATCACCAGAACACAGAGTACCAGATAGAGCTGGGGTTTATTTTATATATATAAACCTGTACATATTTTATCGTGCTTATATAAAACATGCTATACATTCTGAAAACCAATAAATATCCAGCTCACAGAGGGGAGAAAAAAAAACCCCAAACCATACTCTGCTCGCACAACCACAAGTACCTCATACTATCAAGGAAACCTGTCCTTCTGAACAGCTGTAATTGCATTTATGTTAGTCAGCAATTAAAAATACAGTTTCACACCTGCTCTCTTCTCCCCTCCTGAACTTTCAATGTTCAGAACTGGATATGGACATTAATACGATATATTAAAATGTTGTATTATAAGAATATTTTTGCTTTTCACAAAGCAGAAGTATGCAGCAGATGGATACAGCCTGCTTTGTACCAGGAAGGAGACTAATAGCTAAAGGGAGACGGCAGACTTCTCTGAGACCTTGCCCCTTACACCAGGTGTGTTGACAGAACCGCCAGCAGGGAAAGGATAATAAACCTTTTGGAGCAAGACAATGACTGCTGCTTCTGGGACCATATCAGCATAGTAACAAGCATTTGATGCTGTTGATGTCTGCAAAGTTTTATCATTGTTCTTAGTATATATCCTATGCAAATGGAGTATTGTGGAATATTGCAAAAATGTCTTTTGATGAAAAAAATAAGCTACTACTGTACCATTGGCATAATTTTCATCTATTTTTACCTTATTTACAGCAGTTCTATATGGTACCTGAAAATCTCATGCTTTCATTTTTTTGTCCTTTCATCCCAGAATGATTCAATCTACACATTTTAATAAGGTATAAAATGTCATCAACCAATTCAAGCAACATTAACCTCAAGTGAGTGATGGTGGAGAGACAGCTATATGCTAATAAGCCACCTTCAAGAACAAGCTTAATTTCTGCAGAATTCTTACCTGAGTCCATAAAGTAAGATCCTTTATTGATTGCAGTCACTACTGTAACTACAGTTACAGTATTGCTAAAATTCAATTTACTGACTGGAACAGTACATGAATCTAGCTGAACTTTTTGTACTGGTTTTGTTACATGAATATCAGAAGCCAGAATGAAATTTCAGCTCTGAGAGACTGAAGTAAGCCTTCCACAAAACACTGTTTTGGTGAAGCATAACAATTACGCTAAAGAAATCAGAAATACTGCACAGTGTCTGAAGTTTCCTCATGTTTCTTCCCTTTCCGGAAATATTAGATGCATAATTTAGTTGGCTGCATCTTCTCTTTCCACAAAAAATACACACAAATTTGGCTAAGTCTTTGGAAAAAATAAAAACTCCAACTCCAAATACTTTAATGGACTTCAAGAGTTGGGCAATCAAGCTCCTAAAACCTCACGTGCGCTGAACGTGCTTCATAATCATGCTGTCAGTGCTGATCAGAAGTTTTCAATTGCTGCAAACCCTACAAAAACACATCACCTTTCTGATTTCTCTTCTGACTGCCTAAGCACCTTCTCAAATACAGCACATTTAGAATACCATGTTGTATTCATATTCTTGAAATCTTTATCCTTAATTCTCCAACTCCTTATCCCCTTCTCAAATTGCTTACGACATTCATCATACATGTTTCTAAAAACTTAAACTCAGAATGCAACCGTTATCTCCAACGCTGGACATGCCAGTCCTGCAATCCATCTATACCTAAAACCTCTTATTAATTTAAGTAACAATTTAACTTTCCTCTTAATCTAATAGCCAAGGAGTAATAAACAAGGACTAACATCCTCCATTCCAATCTACTGAAATACCATCTCATGCCCATTGAAAATGTTTCTGCGAAGATGATTAATTTCTATGAGTCATTTCCATCAGGTTAATTCTTGCTACTGTTCCTTAGTAATTTTTCTTCCACTGCTGCATCAAAAAAACCCAAACCACTTTGCTTGTGAAGATCTACCACACGAAGATGTCAGCATGCACTCTTATTTCACAGTCAATGTCTATTTCAAAAGGAGGCAGCCCAAAAATTTGTTTCTCTCAATCTAGCTGTCAGCCCCTAAAGAAAATTCAGTTTCTGAAATAAGGAATTTTTGATTTGACATTTGTCTCCAGAGTTCAACTTAGAACCCTTTCTCCCCACCTCCAAAGCAAAAACAAACCAATACAACAACTACCACTTCACATGGAAGTTTTATGCAATCTTCTCTCGCCTCTTCATGTTTTTCATGCCAAAGAAAAATTATTACCACCTTTAACAATCCTGGCTATAGCACCACAGCAAGTGATAGATTCTTTCTCTTTCCTTGTATTTTCTCTATCTACCAACCTGTATGTACTCACAGACCCACCTTTATATCAGAATATGTTACAAATATCAAGGCTTCTTTGTCCAGCAACACAATGTCCTGTCTACACCACCCGCAATAATAGGCTGGGGGTTTTTAAATTATTATTATTTGCTTTAGAAGCACCTGAGAGCTGTCAAATTCCACAGGATGATCTACTGAAAGTAAAAGGCCAGATACCAATGAAACAATTGAAAGAATTAGTTTACGTAATATATAATGTGATCAGGGTCCAGAACATGCTGTTGTTTCAAGTGGAAGAGAATGGATGTTGCATGGTCCTTATACAGTCTCCTGAACTCTAAGTAAAGAATGATACGTTCTGAGCTAGGAGGACAATGCTCATTAGCAGTCAGGCTCACTCTTATTTATACTCAACCCCAAAACAATCTGTTACTAGCACAGAAACAACATATTCCCCATATATATTCAGATGTGCCACAGACCATTACGTAATTCTATATACATATACTTGTGGAGTATAAAGAGAACCTCCTCAACTCCACCCCAGCAGATGAAAAATTTTGTAGTATCTTCAGTTATGTTATATCAAAGTACTGACTGAATCATATTAAGAAAATTAACAGGCACAGTAAGCCTTGTCATGCTTCATATTGCTACAATTTTTCGAGTATAACAGAAATTCGTATTGAAACTGCATAACTGCATAGCAAAATTTGTCAAGGGAGAAGTTAATAGGTTGTGCTTGGGAATAGGACAGCTGGTACTTCAGCAGATGGGAAAGCATGGGAGATACTTTGGGACTGTAGGACAAATAAATTACATAGATATAGGTACTTAAGAACTTGCAGTGAAGCTATTGGTCACATTGACATCATGGTTCTGAGGAATAAGCAGTCCCCAGAGCTGTTCTGCGTCTTCATCACAGCACTGGTTTGTGCTTAGGTGATGGCTGGAAATTTCTCTTCACAAATACGATTTTATTTTTTGCAAAGAAAACGTGAAAGTTCTCAAGCAGAAGTTTATTGCAAGAGAAAGATTTTACAGCAAACCACCAAAGAACAGTTCTGGTGAAGTGCTCTGGTGTGTGGAGATACCGTGTCCCAGGAAAGCTGTGATAGATCTTAGTACCCACAGGTCATTTGGCCTTTCTTTGAAAAGTTCTCACAGGGGTGAAGACAGGACTTTGTTGCTTCCACAGCTGCTCCTGACCCACTGCAGAATTTTGTCAGTGCTGTAGTGTTTTGTATGCTATGCTGCACACCATGGCAGTCCAGTAGTCACTTCACAAGCAGTGAGTGGAGGAAGCTCCAGGAAAAGGGTGGGCAGACAGCAGACAGTGTTATGGTTTCTCCAAGGTAAGCCATCCCTACTGTGCTTTCTGTGATACTGAACATTACTCCATTTTCTTTAAAAAATTTACCTTGCTCAGCTATCTAGCACTAACCAGACTTATTCTGAACTAGATTTGAGTCCAGATCTCTGCAGTCTTTCATTAGCTTTAATGCAGTGCCTTTTGATTTATTCCACAGTGTAAGGAGAGGACCTTTTCTTACTGAACACATAACTGCTGTATTTGCACATGCTGTGTATGCTGAAAACAATAAAAGTTAATGAAGAAAAGTACTGGTTGTAATGAATTAGTAATATTGTTAGATTTATATTTGGAGTTTATTGTTGTAGGTGGAAGATGATCAATAGGAATATATAATCAAGTTGTATGTGCTTTTCATCTCCTGAGACTCATCTTATAAATGAGATGAAGAATCTCATGGGACTTATCCTGGAGAGCAAAAACTAAATAGAATAATTTAGAATAAGAGCTTAAATTTCCTCTCACTGAAGCTAAGGGAAAGCTACCAAGAATTGGGAAACAAAATTATACATGTCTTAAAGATTATAAAAGACACCACTGCTCATGTTTTGGCATACTTTTCCCATTATCTTTCAAACAAATAATTTTGTCAAGAGCACTGTACTTACTAATGTACTTAGGTACTGAATATTTTAGGACCATGCATTTTCTCTGCCAGTTAATTAGCTAAGCTTCAAAAGTACATGTTAGTTGGGATACTGCACCTTCACTGAAAGCCAGCCTTCTAGAAGATAGGAATAAGAACAGTAGGTCCCAGAGGAAATTATTTTTATGATAGAGAGTCCTAATGTGCCCCAGTAAAGGTGAGGATTGATTGTTATGGTCTATTGTTACTATAATTAGAAGTCAAACACCAATTAGCAGTTCCATTAATAAGATTAATCTCTGCAATATCTGCAGCTGAGACCCAGGGCTTGTGTGCAATAAGCCAATGTGAATTTAAAGTGCAACAGCTATTTTGCACTAAAACTCACACTTTGAATACTTACACCACACAAAAGAAAAAAAAGCTCTGCCCTCTTTGAGTTTAAACATGTTCTATCATGACTTACACGACTGATGGGAACAGATGCAATGCAGCATGAAGTCTCACAGACTCTCCTCACAGCTGTTCCCTTTGCATTGCACCAGGTCAGGGTAATCTAATTCAGTTTTCCATTACTAATAAACTCAGACAAGTAGTAATGGAAAAACAAACAAACAAAATCCCAAACAACAAAATGAACAGAAAAAAACCACCAAACTCTACCTTTTTACAAATATGGAAGTACTCTTCACATGACAGGAGTCCATGACAGTTAGGTATAATTTATTTACTTCAAAATATGAACGTAAGAAACAGCCAGTCTCCCAAGTTACTACACTACAAAGTTCAGAACATGGAAACAGAAAGAAGGGCAAGGTCTGAAGGTATGGTGAAAAGTCACATACTCATGCTCTTTGTATTTGTGTAGGAACCAAAGTCATAATTTGCATGGTCATTCTTTGACAAAAGTTTTGTCTTTTACAATAACTCTCCAACAGATAAAACTATACCATGCAAGGCAGAAAGAAGGCTTTTATAATATCTAGTAGGAAAGAGATCAAGGCAACCTCTAAGTGCCACTTACACTGTTACAAGACAATTAATCTCACCTTCACCAAAATCTACTCATGTTTGCCATGGCTTATTAGCCAAGAGGCTTTGTAACAGATTTGCATTTTCCTTTCTTCCTTTTAGAGGGAGACTATCCAATTTCTTTGTGTGGAACTATTAATTAATCAAATAGAGATTGTGGAGACACATTTCAGTTGGAAAGCATTTAAACGATTCCTAAAAATTACGAACACCTTTAACCTAGCTCTACAGCAGAAAGAATTTGCTGGCAAAACTTTACTGGTGAGGTGAGCAAATGAAGGTACAGCTTGCACAGTAAAAGACCTCCTTTGCAGGGTAACGTTGACCTTCTCCTAAACCAGAAGGTAGCCCTTTGCTATTGTAGTCATCTACTCCAATTGGAGATGTGACAGTCTGCTGATTCAAGAACAACATTACCATCTCTCAGCTGTTTCATTGCATTCACAAGGACAGGACAGAGGCTACTTGCCAATAATTGGAGCTCTCAGGGAATGTAGAGCCCGAAGTACACATCCTCATGGAGTATTCTGTTTATAACTGAAAGTGTAACACCTTTTACATTTTTTTCAATTTCCAAGTGTACTCACACCTCATACGCTGCTACGCTAAATATACAAAAGAGAGTATTGCCATTTCAGATTCCTGTCAACCATAAAATCCCAGTTCAACAGCAGTCCAGGACACATGCAGAAGTCAAGTCAACAAACCAATGTTCATTTGTGTATATCTGTGCAGACTGCAAGTCTTAAAGCATACTATAACCAGTATACAACCTCTACACTTTTGACTACGCTAGTCCGTATTTATCTTTACAGACTGAAGTTGTCCAAGGATCATCAGTTGCATAGCTTCAATTCCCTGGAGACAGCCTGATTGCTTTTCAATCACACAGCAATTAAAGACTGCTCTAACAAGCACAGCATCACCTCTGTTACACTTGCCATGGCATAGGTTTTGGAGAAAGAACAGATAGAGCTGCAGATGGCGAGCTGTCACCTATGAGAAATGGAAGAGATTCCTAGTGTCCCCACTAATATACAGCAATTTTTGGTGGCATATCCCTAAAACAGACAAGACCTCTGTGCTTGTGTTCTCACAATAAGCCTTGACACGGCCCACATAACTAATTCTGAAAATCTGGGATGGGAAGTTGTTTAGATATTTCATCTCTCAAATAACCTTACAGATACTAAAAGGCTAGATTACGCCAGCATCAGTGTGGCCTCTTTTGAGCTACATATTCATGAGTGCACAGAAACTACAGCATTAAAAAAAGAGCACAAGGCTACAGACAGTGTGTAGAAAGTTCATTCATCTGTTTAAAACACATTTTGATTATCACCATATGAAGACTATGCTCTTGAAAGACCCAACTTTCATGAAGAAAGCTAGATGAATCTCATCTCATTGCTGGAGGTTGGTCTACAGACCTGAGATCCTTTCCAACTTGATTTATCCTGCAAACCCAGATGTACTATCAGCAGCATTTGGTTTACCCTGAAAAGAGGGTAATGAAAGGTTGTACTTCCTCTGAAGATGATGGAAAGGTCTTTGGAATCCAGGGGAAGGAAATTAAGTTAAGGTAAAGTTTTGTTTTAATATCTAGAAAAATTGCGAGTAAGCTAGATGGAGCTGCAAAGGGACAGAGCAGTATGTCCTCTGTGCTTAGAATGACACCTACCCCTCTGACTGCTTTGTAACCACAAAAAATTCCAGCAAAAAAGAAACTAATGGATGAATGAACCCTCTGGCTAAGATGGGGTATTTCTTGGAGACCTTTAAGTTGCAGACCAATGTTCCTTTAAAGAAGGTGAGAACAGGATGACTTTGGCATAGCCACAATGACAAAGACCATGTGAAATCAGACTGTGTGATCCATGTGTGTGTGTCTGCAAAAAAGGGTTGCCAGGGCACTTAAGAATTACTACTGGAACGTGACCAGCAAAAGACCCATCACCGTAACAAGGAATTGGTGTCTGCTGCTAACTTCCACTTAAATTGGGCTTTTGTTGCAAGCAGCATCAATGCTGGTTCCAAAATCATTACTAAAACATCAAGTAAAAGGAATAAGTGTTCATAATCACTGTCACTACAGTATTACCACCACTCTTCCAAGCAGCACAAAGAATTGTAATTCAAAGACAAGTTTATCCAGTGAGTATCAACGTCTTGTAGAAAAACATGTTTATCTTGCAAGAGATGAACTCCTGGAGCTTTAAAGGCCAGCTGCATCATTCTACCGGAGAAGAGGCAGGGACAGAGGCCAGTATTGATAGTACCAATCCAGCAATCTGTTTGCTGGATTTACCAGCTTTTAGTACAGATCTGAAATAGTACTTTCCATATTCCATTCCACACATAGACACACACTTGCTGAGCTTGGTAGAATAGAAAGGTCTTTGCTTGTCAATAACCATAGGATTCACCAGTATGAATGCCCAGGCAGATTTGACTGAAAAAAAAAGATATATTTTTAAACCTTTGACTGAAAAAAAAAAAAAAGATATTTTTTTCAAGCCTTTGACAAGCATCCAAGGAAATCTGCCGAGCTGACTCAATGAATGTCAGCACTAGAGAGTATTTTTGAAATTGGCACTAATGGCAAAAAAAAAAAAAAAAAAAAAAAAAAGGCAAACCACCAGAGAGAAGAAAATAACTTCTGTATTAGAGCCAAAGGTACTGAGGCCCGAAGAGATGGTGTAAGTTTGTTCTTTGATGTTACTTACATTTTAAGCTGTGACAGAGGCTATGTCAGGAATTCATTACTTAATATAAAGCCAAGGAGATTCCTCAGTCCCCAGCCAGTAGTGTCTGGTAGTGCCAGACATGAAGAGAAAAAGATACCCCTTTGGGTATTTAGTGAGAGGACCCAAGCCAGTCTTGGTATTTTCAACTGTAAGAATCTAGCTCCAATTATGAAGCATAAAGCTGTAAGCGTTCAGAAGCAACATGATCCTGAAGCTTTAATTAAAAACCTCACTTCCATCAGCAAAGTAAAGAACCAGCAAGCTGTGTACTTGACTATCCTAGTGATTTTTCTTCTGAAAGAAGGCAACAGAGTGTCAGACTAGTATAATCACCGGTTAGGAAATGGGTCTCAAAGCTCTTATGAAACTCTAGGCTCACATCGAAGGTGTTCTCTAATACTATTAGCATGATAAATTATCATTACTTAGATTCCACCTAAACCCAAAAGTG
Organism: Nestor notabilis; assembly: GCF_000696875.1. NCBI lineage: Eukaryota > Metazoa > Chordata > Aves > Psittaciformes > Psittacidae > Nestor > Nestor notabilis. Next base: position 77,417 of record NW_009926228.1, read on the forward strand.
AGTTCTGCTTTCTCTTCGGCACAGACGTAGGAAGGAGTTTCAAGGGAACACAGGATGCATGCTTTGCTTGAGTACAGGCAATGACATCAACTTTTACATGATACTACTTGCATACTGTAGTGAGCGGTGCACTTCATCATTACATTTGCAATGCTTCCATAGCCAAGGAAATGTTTTCCTAAAGCATAAGACAACAGCAGAAAGTTTCAACTTTAGGAGTTCTGTCCAGCAGCTGAAATAGAGCTGTTTATCATACTGCTACTTCTCTTCATCCTCTTTTGGGATCACTGGTGCTGAGCTGGAAGTAAAGCCAGGTTCTTTTTCCCACCAATAGGAATACAGTCAGGTTGCTGGCAACATGATACAGAAGTGGCTGTACAGAGTAAAGCATGCCAAGCAGGCTTTTACAACACTTCCCCCCTTATCTTCAGCATGGCTCATAAGGTAACCAGCAGTTACTATGATATCCTTGCATACTATGACCTCCACACCCCCAGCTTAATGCAGGCAGATCACATCTCCTGCAAATTATTAAGTGCTAAAGCTGGAGGCAATGCTGGCCAGAGGCAGCACCATATAACTACACTAACCCTGTTCCTGTAACTACCAAAATTGTAATCCTCATTATTCTGGAAAAGATTGCTCTCTAGTAGCAGGCATCATTTTTGATCCATTGTGTACCAGTAAAAAACAGATGCCAGCTAAGCAGCTTGCTAATCTATTTTTATACATATAGGTCAATTGTCCCATGAACTGACATATATAGAGAAGAGGAGAATACAATTAAAAACCATTTTTGTGCTATTCCAAATTCAGCTCTTGGTGTCTTTCTGTTTTAATTGTGGTTATTGTATTGCTTGCTTATATTGTGATTCAGGAACATAAAATAGGGAGAAGAGGTTATGCAGAACATGCCAGATTCCAGGATGAAAAAGTCCACCATGCTTTTTTGTGGTTTTCTAAGTTATATAATTATCATACTGTTATATATTCCTGGTCACAGACTGAACATCTAGTGCAGTACCATATATAGCGAACTGATGTAACCTGGCTATTCACTACGGGATGAATATTTAAAAAGAGCACCAAGAGCTGGTTCCAACACAAACAGTGGGAAAAGAAAGACTGGGCTGGTGCAATTGCTGACAAGTACTGGAACAAATTAGCTCATGCTCAGATTTCAGGAATGCAATTAATTAATCACTACTAAGTACCCTAAAATCAAGTGAGCCATATCCCAGCTAATAGTCCACAATATAATGTTCACAGCACGTAAGTATCAGGCAATGAAGATGCTCATTACAGTGCCAGAACTAGTGTTTCCAGCAAAATATTATATATAAAGATGAAGTAATTATATGGCATGGCAACAAAAAGAGCTGTAGAGTTTACAGCTGAGCTGAAAATCTGTAAGAATCTATTTCCAAAAAATACTTCCCAAATCTGGAAACATATGAATAATAAAGTATTAGGCATACTTCTTCATATCACTGAGGGATATACTTTGCCTTTGATATATATATATCTAATACACATACCGTAACCAAGAGAGCAAACAAAAATGTACTAATGGAAAACAACGTCCTTTTGTTCATATTCAGGAGAAAGCAGTTTGTAGAACACTCTTTGTAATACATAAAACAATCACAAAAGCCCTTTAAGATCACATTTTTACAAGCTGCCTGTTCTCTTAGCTTTATACAATCAAGAAATAAAAATCAGAAAACAGACTCACATTTAAGAGCATATTTGGAAGAGTACCCTAAAGAATGGAGTCCAAAGTCAAAGGCAAAGCCCACTGTGACCTCAGCAGAGGGCAAGAAATGGCCACTATGGCACAAAACGAATCAACACATTGGCATTCTCCTAGTGTGCATCAGTTTGCTCATATTTACACAATGCTACAGGCTTAAAGCGTCATTGAAAATCCATTTAAATTAACAACTCCACAGTTATCACTTCTGCAGACAGTAATGAACCTTAAGTGAACCTGTGTGGGTGTATTCAAAACTGCTTCATTTTTGGAGTACCTTTGTAACTCTGAACTAGGTATTAATGGCTATGGACTTGCTCAAACTTAGATTATTAGGCTAGATTTTCAGCTGGTTGAACTGGCATAGCTCCAATGATGTCCATTTACACCAAATGGCTCATTATTAATTCAAGGTCTTATTTGCTCCTTAATGAATAATTTCACTAGTCACCTTCCCAACGGCAGCTTTAAATTCTCAAACATTACCTCCATGGTCAGAATTATCATACTCAAGAACTTAGTTATCAAAAAATAATGTTTTTTCTCTCCTTCTATGAGACATACCTAAGGTATGCTTTTTTAATCATTTACAAAACAAACTAAAATACCTCCTGTGCCACAATTAACTAACTAGAATTATGCTTTCATACAGCATCATTTGCATATAAATATAAAAATTTTACAACCCTAAGGGGACATTAAGGATGAAACAAAACAAGAATGGAATTAAACAGCTAAATGGACAACACAGCCCTCCATAACAAGCCTCTTCTATAGCCTTGTCTTTTTTCGTACTTATTGTTATTTCTGTCTGTACCCATTCACACATATTTTTCACCTCTGTTATTTTAAGATACTACATACATTTTAACATCTTTGTTTGGTCTTTCAATTTTACAATGCTATCTCTGCACTTCTAAAACAAATGAGGATACAAACACATCACTAAGTTTGTGCATCTTCTTTTAATGCATCACAGTGATCAAAACCACAATTGACTGAAAACACGACTGTCTGTTCTCCCAGCCAACCAACACTCAGTATTTTTCACAAGGATTTCAAAAATTCAAATTGTATGATTTTTCAACAAAATGTCCCTCATTACCTCAGTGGAACAGTTAACTGTCAAACACACAAAGGAAAGCAGCCACTCTTTTTGATTTCTGTTGTTACTAGAATTAAGTAATTTAGTTTAAATGCCTAAAAAATATTCAGGAACTCAATGAAGTTGAATTATCTCAGTGAGAGCCTAAGAAACCTCTACGGTAGGCTCAGCAATTCTGCTGCAAAACGTGGGAGGTAAAAACTTTATTCTACGCTGCTTTTTTGTGAGAAATTATCCTTCAAAGGGGCTAGAGCAAAATCTATGTGCTCAGTGAAACCAACTGGTATTCCACAAGACTGGCAATCTGACTCTGAAATTTCTAGCAACTAGGTGTACTTGAGTAACACTGGAGTAACTCAAACTGAAAGTACTCTAGCATCTTTACGTTTCTGAGTACTGCTTAACATAAACTTTCAAATAACTATCTTGACCCAAATATATTTAATTTGGTTGAACCCAAAAACCACAGTTAAGATATAAGCATGGATATTATAAGAGCTATACAAAAAGTAGGAAATAGTTTTCACCATGGAAAGCATGAGGAACAAAGTTTTGTGATTAGGTAAATACTGATTTTCCTTAAGAGCTGAGCAGGCCACTTAAGATGCCTTGATACCACCAAGAAGATGCCCATCAAATGTACCTTGGTGTATCTTGATAAAAAAAGTTACTACATACCTGGAATAAATTCCACTGACCATGTTGTGCTGGAAAGAGAGGTCTGCTGTGCTGGGTCCAGCAGCTTTGGAAATAAGCAGTACAACCAAGCCTCGCATCTGTAAGTTATTTCGGCTATCATACACAAAACCCCTGCAAAAAGGACAGAAAAAAAATAATCACATTTTCACAATCCACTTTCACTGGTTATACCACAGTGGAAAGAAAGACTCAGACCTCAGTCTGCCATCATTTCATCAACTTTTTTAATATTCACATTTGCATGGAAATAAGCTGCAATTATGAATCATAAAAAAGGAACCATTTCAAATGCTGCACCTGTGAATTTGGGGTCAAGAGAAACTGCCACCAAATGTGTATCTGTTGAAAGCAATTCTAAATGACCACTTAGGTACACCACCTCAGAAATCAACTTGTTTCAAAACAAGCATAGTTTTTTTTCCTTTTTGACTGTAATGTCTCCAATTGCATTCTTCCTGTCCTTGTCAAACGCTTCGTAGTTCATATGTTCATCAGTAAGGCTAAATCACTAGTAGAGAAGATAATACATTCCATATGCTATTAAATTTGTAAACTAATTTCCAATAAATAAGAGCCCACATCTCTGATATAATCAAAATATTTGTTAAAATAAATCATATAAAGAACTTCATCCCAGATTACTAAGCACTTCAACTCATTTTATTCCAGCATATAATTTTGAAGGAAATCAAAACAGAACTGTCTTTCCAACATCTGAATGAAAATCTAAAATGTTGATCTTAGAAGTATGTTTGAATAAAGAAAACAGTGGACACAACTTAAAGTTTCATTTGGATTTTTTTACATTACATTTACACCACTTTACAAGGCAAGAATGTCTTCAGTATACTATTTCATTTACACAGACACATAGACATTAAAAAGTCATAATTTAAATAGCTCCCTTCCGTGTAGAAGTTCCTCTGCTACTGCAAATCAAATCTTGACTTCTTGAGTGTCTACAACCTGTTCTACAATGACCCAAACTACATGCTCTAGGAAGAGAATGATAGGGTCCAACCAGGTTGTTGGTTCCAGACAGCTACTGGGCTTGATCTTCACACCTGCATTGATTCCAGGTGAATAATTCCTTCTCCTCAGAAGCCCTGAGCTCAGACTCTGTGCAGCTACATCCTACAAATGCCACTAGTAATTAGCATAAGAGGAGACCAGCATGGCTTTCTACAACAACTCACATTTTTAGCCCTGGCAAAGTCTAATTAGCCAAACAAGGCCATGACTTCTTGCCCACATCCTGTTTGCTTCACCTGTAGACTATGAGGATGCTCACCCAGGACAAGTTAGGTGTGCCATGTAAGCCCAGGAGCACAGCACACAACATGCTCTCCACTCTCGTTAGAGAAAGTATCAACTTCTGCCGAACTTCCAAGAACGAGTGCAAGTGTGTATGGCTTCAGACAGGTACAGAGTTTGGCTGAACTAAGCTGAGGTTTTAAGAACCAAGTGGATACCAACCATGCACAGACAAAGCTGAAATTTAGCTAAAAGCAAGCACTAGCCACCAATCTTAATCTGCAATAATACAAATAAATCTTAGATTCTCTTAACAGAGCACTAAAATGCAAACACCAATTAACACATTACCTTGCTAGCTATCTGAAAATAAACCAATTAAAATGTTTCTGAAAATTAGGAGAACATGGGTTATCAATATTTTCGTGGAAGACATTAAGCACAATTTTAGCACGTAAGGTTCAACCTTAACTTCCTGAGAAGAAATCATAGAGCTGCCAGCTCATACTTTGATCCTCAAAGAACCTTTAAAAAAACCACCAAAACAAACCAAACAGAAAACCCCCAAACCAACCAAACAAAAAAACCAAACAAAACCCCCAAACCCCCAACAACACAGTCCTGACTAAAACAGCATAAAAAACAGAGAAAGGAAGATGCTGTATAACTTCCCTGAGCAGAAATGATTTCTTCTAGATCAATCTCCCAGTACTTCCCAACCACTCAGCCTAGGAAAGCTTGCACAGCTCAGGTCTCTTCCCAGAAGCACACACTGCGGTCCTACAGTGGGGACCTTTATTTTGTTTGCCAGGTACGTGTAGTGAGGGAATTTGAGGAGGGGACAGCTTCTTGCCTTCATCATACTGTGAATTTGTAACTTGCAAACCTTTATTCTCACCAAGTACACAAATAAATAATTCTTTCCTTACCATGTTCCAATATACAGTTAACAGAATGCAGTCAAGACAAACACTTCGAACTCTATAGATTTCTAAAGTCAGAGCCGCAATGAACATTAAGCTACACAGGAAAAGCAAATACATATAATGAATAATATATAGTGTGTGTACATCCTGTGTACAGAATTCCTAATTGTTTGTGGTGGTCTAAGTACTTCTCTGGCTTGAAATTCAATTGACCACACTACTCACAACCACACAGGTTATGCAGATGATGCAACTAAGTACAAATATATTTCCTCAACACTATTTACAACTCCATCATTTTTAAAGAACAGTAGTTTAGGAAAAAAGTTGCTTTTTTCCACATATGTTTGCTGCTAAAAGCAGAGTGCCTTATCAAATGTACAATCCCTTGAGAATTGAATAACACTTTTTTTTTCTTTCCTTAAGAAAAAAAAAATCAAATACAACTTTTAAAAATCAGAACACTGGTTTTTCATGCCCAGTGCTCTACAGCTTGCCAAGACACAGAATATTACAGAGGTAGAGAAAAAAGGTGTTCCCTACAGGATTATAAAGCACTGGCCTTTAAATAAGCCACTGCCTAAATAGACACCACGATAAGTGAAGCACGGCAGTACTTCTACCTGATTCAGAGTAGGTGAGCAACAGAAGAAGAAAATTACCTGTGCTGAAAATACTCAAACAGTTCCATAGCAATAGTAAGAACAAGTGTTCAAGAGCTGTTCAGGGGGCTTAAGGCACCACTAGCAAGGAATGCCTTGCATTCTTAGCAGAAAACTATTAATGAGAAGTGCAGCTGTGGGTGGGAGGGAAGAACAGAACATAAAAATCAGATAGTGTAGATATGTATCGGATAGCATATATATATATCAGATAGTGTATATAAACTAGGGAGAGTCACCCGGCAGGCCCAGATCGCTGCTCAGGTCGGGCTGGGTATCGGTTGGTGGGTGGTGAGCAGTTGTATCTTCTCCCCTTGTTATTTCCCTTATCATTATTATTATTGGTGGTAGCAGTAGTGGTTTGTACTATCCCTTAGTTACTGGACTGCTGTTATCTCAGCCTGTGGGAGTTACATTCCTCTGATTTTCCTTCCCATCCCTCCGGGAGCAGGAGAAAAAAGGGAGGGAGGGAGCAAGCGGCTGCGTGGTTCTGAGTTACCCGCTGGGCTTAAACCACGACATGTAATAATAATGAGAAACATGTATATCATTTCTACACCTAATCATATAGCCTATATGTTACGTATGGTTTGGACGTAATTTTAGACAGGATTTTCTATGAATTACCAAACCAGTAGTCAAAGTCTGACTCCATTCAAAACATGACTGAAGCTGTGTTACTGACATGTAACATATCCACGCTAAAGCAAACCGCATCAGACTTGAAACAAATAAAGCCTACGGTGATCATCCTTTAGACACCAGAAACTACTGCAGCTACTTGACATGGCTTCAGGGGTCACATTCACATTCTGAATTAAGCTCCCAAGAGATATTCTGCACAAGTAACAGCTACACAAAAGTCTTCCAGATGGTGCAATTAGTCTTGATGGGTATGTGGCAGGAGACAGGTGCCTCTAGGGAAAAAACTGAACTAAAAGCAACCCAAGTGAAATTGTGCACACACAAAAAGATGCATCAAGCTGACATTCTCTTGGAAAACCTCTGCTGAACACCACAAGCACATGCCTAGGGTCCCCAAAAAAGTAACAGCACAATTTTGCTGTTTTGAGTTACAGGCTGAGTATCTTGCAAACTACATCATGCTCAGGGGACCACATACCAAAAAAAGTAGGAAAGGTAAACAATTCTACAATGCAGTTTTGCAAAAGATTTTATTTTTCTTTTTTAATTACAAGGGGGGAGGGTGCATGTACTCTAGATATTATCCATGTGACAGAACAACCCGTTTGAAAACTAGGAAATTCACAGTTTTAAGTACAGAACAGCGTTCACAGAAAAATTCATCCTGCAGCACAAGCGAGAAGCGCCTAGCTCTGAACATGCGCAGTATGACACTGTATAGGCACAAGAGACTCACACCACCCACTCAAGCAATGACACTGGCTAATAGCTAATGTGCTGCAAATTACACCTCCTACTACCAGGGTCCGTCTGCTGCAGAGAATAAATCAAGCCAACATGAGCATTTTGATGCTTTGTGTATTTCTCCACGTGCAGCCATTTGAGTAGACTTTGCAGCTGAAATATCAACCTCCAATAAATGTCAGGTTTAAGTCCATCAGTAATTTACATGTCCATTACATTACTGCAAGCACCATTTGTATTTTTGAGTAAGCTTATTTAAATCCTGCAAAGATCTTATATTATTTGCATGAGATAAAAAACAGCTAGTGTTCTTAGCAGGTTGGTTTTGTTTTTTTTTTTCATTAAATTAAACTCTGGAAGTAAACTATAGAGAAGAAATACAGCAAATACAACAGTTACTGTAAGGAAGAGATGGACAGGGGGAAATCTCATGGGTGTTAAAACAGCAAAGCACAAGCAACTGTGAAGTCAACTGACTCTGCAAGTAGGTGTAGCAGAAGAGAGCATGCTTATGGATGGTAGTGCTTGTTGAGATGTAACCACTAAGAATGCAGAACAAATTTCCCATAAAATGGACATTCTAAGATATTTTGGAAGGGTCAAAAAGGGGTTGTTAAATGTTTAGTCAAGTGTTTTTAGTACTTCCCAAATGTCCTGCTCATGACAGAAGCAAAGAGCTGTGAGATTTACAGCTCTTTCATCAGTTATCACGGCAGGCCAGTGGGAGCCCCTCTACCATTGCCCATGTGCATCCTCTAGCCACTGGCCTGGTGGTAGGGGCTGAAGTGAATAGATCACTGTCCTCCTCACATTCTCTGGTGATTTTGCCCTTCTTTCCATACATTTTATTGAAAGTGTCCCACTGACAAAAATCCATCATTTTGTTTTGGGTCATACACAAGCTCTGTTTAGTTACAAAGGGAAGTAAAACAGGGAGAAATATGGGCTGATGATCAGCCACTCCTCTACCTTCCCAATTCAGATGTCAAGCAAAACGAGGGGAAAAAAAATCACCTGTTCACACAGCTCTAATAAAAAGCAGCTGGGAAAGTCTGTAACACAACCAAACTCAATTATGTTGATGAAGAAGATTTATAAGCCTAGGACAATATCATTGAAAACAAAGGCTAGTTTTATGCTGAAGTAGAAATTGTTCTGAAAAAGAAACCCCTCTATTCAAACTGACAATCCTGATGTGACAATATAAACACAGATTTAAATCTGTAACACCTCAGGGAAAATAACATCTCTTTTGCTCAATATAGAAGAGTTATCAGGATGCACTCACGGTTACAGGTGCAGGTACATTAAAAAACAAAAGAAAACCAAAAAACTAAAAAAACACTCCGCCTTTTCAAAATTAGTTATAACTCACAATTCTGTATATAGCAACCAGCGGTAATGCATGGAACTATTCAGCAAGATTGTTGGCTTCCTCATTAGAAATGCAAGTGTTCTACTACCCTCAGGGCTTTTATTCCATTAGCTTTATTAATGACTTGTCAGAAGTAAGAGAAGAGTCTCCAACATACTCTTTTTTTAAATGGATATTAAACCATTGTATTATAATGCACTTCTCTGAATCATAGGATTCACCATCTGATCATAGGACCATACTCAAACATGCATACATTTAAATACTCAGAGCATTTAACTTTATATGTTTGGTGTATGTTAACAGCAGTCTATAGTGACTTATTTTCACCTGCTACTCAAGTTTCAAGTATATATTAAATATATACTTGGACTTTTGCACAACATATCTTCAGATCACATTAAAAATCTTGTTCTATTCCAATGTCCACAGCCAGATCTGTAGAGGTGGATCTGCCTTGTCATGACATGGTTTTGATCACAGTTCAGAGGGAAGGGAGAAGAAAAAGTTACTTCAAAAGGGGTAAACAGAATTTAAAAATGGGATTTAAATTAAATATCCAGCTGGCAGGAAATGATAGAAGGAGGGATGCTCTGAAACCCATGAGCCATCTCAAACACCCACTGGGGACTGCAGATGAGAACATGTGCATTTCAGAAACTTATTCCTGGGCTTGGACAACTAAAGAGACTGTTGCATATGGAAAATAAGTTTGGGGGCTGGTGGAACTTCTTTACCTCAAGAATAGGGTTGTGATGGGCTCATTACTGTTGTGTAACTGTCTAGTAATTAGAGGGGTTTATTCAGTAAAAGCAGACCTGTGTAATGGTTTGGCCAGGCCTGGGGGAGTTGATGTTTCTGTCCCACTTTGCAGGAAGGTGGCAGGTTACAAGGGATGTCTTTGTAATAGCACTCCTGCTCTGTCTGCCTCTGAGCAAACAAGAGGTCTCAACCCATTAGCTTTGTGAAGCCAGTCACAAAGACACAAAAGATATCACAGACAAAAACCAAATAAGGCTCTGGTCTGAAGAAGAAAGAGGCCTGTCTGCACTGGTTCTTCATCAAAAACCGAAAAAAAAAAAAAAAATAAAAAAGGCAATTTTGAAGCAGTGTGGCCTTCGCTTATGACACAAAACAACCTTTGAGTAACTATGACCATTACACAGTGTGATGCTTGGATAGTCAAGACTAAGCCAAGATGGTAACTTAGTCATGTGCAAAACAAGTATGGTTGTGGCCCAGTGAGAAAACACTTGCCTAAAAATTATGGGTTCCCAGCTGCACGTCTATAGGCGTAGTTACTGAGTAACTTACACAGCCAGTTTTGTATCTGTGCGTCCATTTGACTGGTCTTGATCATACGAATCCTTCATGAATTACAACCAAGGCCTTCAGTGAAAAACAGGCCTCAGAATGCCCAGTTCCAAAAAGCTGCAGCATTTTTCAGGATGCAAAGAACTGTACAGATTTGGGTAACTTTCCCTGTGTTTATGAAGTCTCAGACACCTACTCAGCTGGGGCAAGTAAGTAAAGATCACTCAACATACACTTAAAATACAGCTTGTATGATATTTAGGTATTCAGGTGTTTCAGAAATCCATATAAGGTGTGTCTTAAAATATCAAATATATTCTTCATGAACTGAATAGAAACCCAACTAAAAAGGTCTTAGTTGCTTTATCTTGGAAGAAGTTTGCAGGAGCATACCTTCTAGAACAGGAAGATCCTAAGGGGAGCTTTGAAGGTTCTTTCCAACCTGAGTGACTCCATGAAAGGAGAAAATAGCCATTAAGTTTTCACAGGTTTTGCTTACAAGGAGAAACATTTCTTAACTAAAGGTAAAAAATTCCATGCAAAATTTCATCACTCTGTTACTTATTAAATGTGATCTTCGCAGAGACTGTGAGTGTAGTAAACTATTCTTAGATCAGCAGGAGGTGTGCAGACCTTGGGGTCAATGGCACCATTCCCAGGACTAATTTACCACAAGAGGAAGTCTTAAGACATAACATTCTGAAGGATTTCTGTTTGCTGCATGTACCTGTTTCTTTTCAGGCTTTAGTATACACCCTACGTATTGTACTGATTTCAAGAAGAAAATTCCAAACACCTTTTAAACATAGCAGTTATAACAAAAGATGGGCCATTCTAGGAAACTATAGAAGTCAGAAGGTTAAATAAAATTGTGGAGATTCAAATGGGCAGGATCCCAAAAAATCAAATCTCATCATAAAGATGAAGTTTAAGAAGCTACATGGGTTTAGGCAGGTGCAAAGCAATATACTTGGCCTTGGTTCATTGTACTTAAGCATTTACAGCTCCTAGAAATCAATACTGCCCTTCAAATTCTTGAAAGAAGAAAAACCAAACCAGTTTTCCCCAGAGCCTGTGGAACCCTATTTAGACACTCTTGTCAGTCTACTGTCCACTGCTACTAGCTTTACTGGGTTTCCCAAAGGCAGAGGTTATTTGAATCATTGCGACAAAGATTAGTTACATATTTGTGTATTGTTTTACAAGTTTTTTGATGTGTTTCCTTTAGGATACATTACCTTTAGGATCAATTGGAGTAGCTTCTGTTAAAAGAAACAACACAGAAAACCATTCTAAGCTCCCATTTTCCTGCAAAACTTATGACCAGCTCAGAATGAAGATGAAAAAGTTTTGCTTGGTAAGAAGACAACTATCAACTTTTTCATTTGAATGAAGATGCACAGCAACGGTTTGCAACTAGAGTTTCAAAAGAACTGGTTTTAGGTTGCATGGTCATTTGAGATCTTAAAACAGCTTACTATGGATGTGGAAAAAAAAAAACATTATAAAAATAAAAGGCAGCTATACAGCTATAAGCAGACATTTATCTTAAATACATTGATTATTCAGGAAGAAAAAAAAAAAAAGAATTATTTTAAATAATTCTACCCATCAGATTCTATGAGTGGCAGGGGCAGGGCAAAAAGGACTACCTTAAGGATGACACTAAAGGCACCACACAGAAAACAAACCACCAAAATATATTTTTAAACCAACTGTCAGTCTCCGCTGTTTTTCCTGGTCAGTGTTTGCTTGATCTTGGAATGTGATGTGGGTAGCAGGCAAGCTAATACCAAAAAATGCATTTAGTGTCTGAGAGCAATTACTCTGACCAGCAGTAGCTTGCAGGTCTGGCACCCTTAGTTTTCTAACCACAAATACTTAGACAGAAGCCTAATTTTTGTGTGTCTGATTTCTCCATCAATATTTAGTTTATTTAAACTTTGTGGGAGGTCTAGCACCCCACTGTCAACCAATATCGAGAGGTCTGCTCAAGCACAAGGCTACCCTTTTGAAAACAGGCTCTCTCAGACACAGGAATATTCTGCTAAGTGAAAGCAAAACAAGTATTTTGGAAGAGTTCTGTGAATGACAGAAATAAGATTACCTTCACAAGGCTAATGAATTCAGACACCTCTGGAGGTCCAGTGTCACTCTGGCAATATTGTAACTGTAAAGCCTGTCATAAAAATGTATTTTGCATTAAATAAACTCTACTAGGGAAATGGAACAATGAAACGGGTTAACTCCTGGCCATTATCTCACACTGAAAAAGCTCACAGCATGTTTTACAAATGGATGAAACAAAATTACGTACTCAACAATATTTCTAAATAACAACTTAAATGATCTTCAGTATTATTCAGATTAATTCATTACAAGTATTTATTCCTTAAAAACACTGAAGGCTCTTTATTAGTAGTGAAGAAGAGGTTCCAAATTCTACGCTTCAGTGGATTGTTCTCACTTAAAGTAAGCACCGTAAGTTCTGTAAATATGCATCTTCCTTTTAAAGAGAAAGAAACAGAAATTGTTTTAAATGGCTGAAAAACAATCAGCACCATTAGTCCTAATGCAGCATCTTTACATATGTCACTGCCTACTGGAGTTAAGTGGATACACACAGCAGAAGCCTTTTCTAAAACAACAGAGGGAAAAAACACCTTAAAACTCAGTGTGGAATTAGGACAGAATACAAGGCAGTGATACGTATAGTCACAAATAGGAAGAAATACAAATACTCCCACATACTATGACAAATGTATATGCATCTAAATACTGTACGCTGAGGGCTTTTCAATGGTTTAATAAAAAAAAAAAATAAAAAAAATTAAGCCAACAGTAGAGAATACAGACAAGCCTAGATCATAACTCTTACCAGTATTATCTTCATTTGATGTTTTTTTATAGATTACTGATTCTAGAGAGTCTCTTTTCAGTCAGACTCAGCTGGTAGACTCTGATAATTACGATTAATCTGGGTTTTTACTCAGGTAAGAGTATTTTCAATGTGACCTCCACCCAAATTCCACAGTTCTCACTCCACTATGTCAATATCACAGTCCTGGATCGTTTCTCAGCAACAAATAAGTTCACTAAGTTACCAGTGGCATGCTTTAAATTTATGAAGTTCTGAAAGAAGATATAGTGCAAAAATACTGAAAGCATTTTACAGCAAAGGAACTGCTAGGAAAAAACAAGTATCACTGGAAAACTTTAGAGATTTTCAATTCTCTTTCC
>NW_009926228.1:91164-104582 GCF_000696875.1 Nestor notabilis
AAAAGACAAGACTTTAGAAAGCTTGAGATTTTAAGCAAACACTTGTGGTTTTGGAAATGCTGGTTGCCATAGCAACCAGTAAGGTCTTCTTTATATAGCATTATAAACAGATGGTAAAGACCGGTCATGTTTGCTCCTTTGCCAACATATCAATAGAACTGCTGTACTACTCTATCTCATGTATTAGAGTTATTAAGTAACTTGGGTATTTGAGCAACAGAATCTACAAATCAGACTTGCTCAACTAGCATGTTTTTCTTCCATAAACACATGAAGATTCTCAACAGTAAAGTCACTGTAGTCTAAATAGTCAGATTTCTTTGGCAAAGGTTTTTATAAATGTTTTCTCAGCACTTGCCATGCAGGGTACACTACTACCACAAATATGAATCTGACAGGGATTGAAATAATGAATTCAAACAGGAAACAGAAATGTGACTATATTTACACCCACTGGTATTAAAGTACTTTAGAATTAAGTTTTTGTTATATCATATTTGAAATTATTCAGAGAAGGTGTAGCAAACTGTAAACTCCCCTTCAATATGTCATAATAAGCAGAGGTTATTCTTACAGGTAATCTGTAAAATAACTAACTAAATAAATAAAATTTTTGTGTTGATAGTTTTGTATTTATTTATTTGATACCAGGTGAACAATACACAAGTACAAATTAACAGTGGGGTCCATTCTCTCAAAATCCCAACAGTAGATATCTAACACTACTTAGCATAAAATTCCTAGCTTGGTTTGGTTGAACAATCCTGTTCAGAAGTACACATTCAGATGACAAGAAGCCCCTGTTGGTGTCTGTGCCTTCCAGAATGAACCCACTGCCATGATCAACATTTCAGCAATACCAATACACACTTGTCATTTTAGGATACTGTTGTTCACCTCCTGGCTACACCAAAACCCACCATTACATGCTCCAGGTGATTTAGCTCCACCATAACATAAACCCAGTGTTAATCTTTATGTTTGATATATAAACTTGATCAATATCAGGTGGAAGAGAATAAAGTTAGGGAACAATTAGACAAATCAGATGTGCACAAGTCAATGGGATACACCCACGAGTGCTGAAGATATTACATGATATTATCGCCAGGTTACTCAATGTTAGAATCATTGAACACCAGGGTGGAAGGGACCTCAAGGATCATCTGGTCCAACCTTTCTAGGCAAAGCATGACATAGACTAGATGTCCCAGCACCCTGTCCAGCCAAATCTTAAAAGTGTCCAGTGTTGGGGAAATCCACCACTTCCCTGCAGAGATTATTCCAATGGGTGACTGATCTCACTGTAAAACAATTTTTCTTGTGTCCAGTCAGAATCTCCACAATATTTAAAAAGTGACAGTGATCAGGGGAGATTCCCAAGGACTAGAAGAAAGCAACTGTCACTTCCACCCTCAAGAAGGGCAAAGAAGCAGCTCAGAAAACTACAAGGAGAGCTGGAAGTCCACAGATAGAGGTAAAACCTTTAATTATAATTCCAAATAAATAAATGAGATTTCAATTTAACAGAGCCCTTATAAAACAGGTGGCAAACCAGAACAAGCATTGTGACAGGGGCCTAAATTTCAGTCTGGCAACTATACAGAGCACCCACAAATTTGGAATGGGGTGGGGAGTTAAAGTTAAAAACATGCTTTTGTATCATTCAGAAGGATTCCCGGCTTCATGCGTCACATACGACAACCCAGCCCTCACAACAACTGTACCCTACTGGGATCAGCACTGTTTAATGTCTTTGTTGGTGACACGGAGAGTGGGACTGAGTGCACCCTCAGCACGTTTGCCAACCACACCAAGCTGTGTGGTGTGTTCAACACACCGGAGGGAAGGAATGACATCCAGAGGGACTGTGACATGCTTAGAGGCGTGCCCGAGTGAACCTCAAAGTTCTACAAGTGCAAGAGCAAGTTCCTGTGCCCGGGTTGGGACAATCTCAAGAACAAATACAGGCTGGGAGAATGGACTGAGCACAGTCTTGAGGAGAAGGACTTGGGGGTGTTGGCTGACAAGAAGAAAAACATAATCCGGCAATGCTAGTTTGAAACCCAGAAAGCTAACCATGTCCTGGGCTGCATCAAAAGAAGCGTGACCAAGAGGTCAAGGGAGGTGCTTCTCCCACTATACTCTGCTCTCATGCAACCCCACCTGTAGCACTGCATTCAGCTTTGGGACCCCCAACATAAGAAGGACAAGGATCTGTTGGAGCAAGTCCAGAGAAGGACCACAAAGATGTTCAGCCTGGACACGAGAAGGCTCCAGGGAGACCTTAGAGCAGCTTCAAGTACCTAAAGGGGGCCAGCAAAAAAGCTGGAGACACTTTTTAAAAGGGCATGTAACAACAGGACAAGGGAGAAGGGCTTTCAGTTGAAAGAGGATAGACTGAAATTAGATATAAGGAAGAACTTCATTACTGTGAGGGTGGTGAGACACTGGCACAGGTTGCCCAGAGAAGTTGTGGCTGCCCCATCCCTGGCAGTGTTCAAGGCCAGGTTGGATGGGACTTTGAGCAACCTGGTCTAGCAGAAGGTGTCCCTGCCCATGGCAGGGGGTTAGAACTAGATGAGTTTTAAGGTCGCTTCTGACCCAAACCATTCTATGATTCTATGAAAAAGGACAATTTCAAAACAGTACACCAAAACAAATAAAGAAGAGATGGAACTGCAGTACTGAAGTTATGCAGTTCAGTACTGTGTCTGTGCTACTGACCACCTCAATTTTTCCCGGACTGCTGGTGCCAGAGTCTGGAGGGCAAGTTAAGGAACTTAATCTGTAGGAATTACTGCAGTCCATGACAAAAACCTGGCAAGTGGAAGCAGTATTGGAATGTGAAGCAGGAACCTCATTTCTCCCTACAGAAGCAACCTTGACTGCATGGCAAACAAGCAGAAAGCAGCACTGCTAACAGAGAGAAAAAAGAGCCATTCTAGAACAGCCGAAAAGTAGGGCACCACACTAAAATGTCATTCTTGGAGTAGAAGCAAGAATGAAAAGAAAAATGAAAAATGAATGACATGCCAGACTTGCCAATTTGCTTTAAAGCAGCATATCTAGCACTTCAGGTGCCTACTCTACAACGAAAACTGTTTTTCACTATTCAAGTCAGGCAACCTTGGAAAAAAATTCCAAGACAAGCATTGTAAAAAGAAAGGTGAAAATAGAAGAATCTTCTTCAGGCAATCTGAAAATAAAGATTTTTCCAAGTCCCACCACCTAGGGAAAACTGAAGGGAGCCCAAGGTGAAGCTGCCAGAAGCAAAATTAAGAGTTACAAGGAAGGAAATTTAAAGTCACTGATCTGATCCTGCTTCTAGAGGCAAATAAAAATTAAATGCTAGGCTCTGACAAAGGAATACTGCATTGATATTAAACTTTTGCTAAGACAAAGTGGAGGAGAGTGAGGAAAGAGAAACCTTTGCTGGTGACATGCAGGAAGATAACTAATGTTTTGTTTATGTAATTATCCAGGTGTATCTGATATTTTATTCTAACCTGGCACACATCTTGCCACATAGCTCACAACATTAAAAGTTTCCACTGACAGTAACTCAGAATAGGATGGGCATTTTAAGCAGTAGCTTTATATTAGGCAAATTCTGATAGAATTTGTTACAGGAGATATATGATCTCAAATGGCTAAAGGAAGTACAGCTTATTTTGAATATCCTTTTCTGCTTTAAAGATCAGAAAGAATGTTTCTGCTTAACACTTACTGCAATTGAACATTGCAACAAAAATATCTAAACTTTTATCCTAAGAAGAAAAAGAAAACAAAAAAAGATTTCTAATTTGGCTGGAATGAAGAGCAACAAAATGCTATTTGCAGCCATACAATGTAATGCTATCCAAACGAACAACACCCTACAGACAAAAGATGTCAAATACTTCTGAACGTAATTCTACATTCAAAAGCAAACTGTTACTATTGTCAATGGCAAAAGGAACTAGTGTAAAGATACATCTCACTGAAAATTATGACAACTCCCAGGCTTTTTATTCTTTCAAGTGTACTGACATTTCAGAGAAAAGAAATTACAGAAAATCAGCAAATACAATTATGGGAAAAAAGACAATTATTACCAGTATCCTACTTATTTTATCTTCTAGTTTTTCAGCTAAATAAGCCAACTCTGGAATGAAATACAAATACCATTTCAGGACTACCTCTAGCAATGCACTCAAAAAATGAAAGCAAAACCCTAAAAAAAAAAAAAAAAAGGTGGTTCAGGCAAATCACCACCACCTTCTGAAAAACCAAAAATGCTCCAGAAAACCTGTAACAACTGTTGCACAGAACTGGCAGTGCTACCTCTCATCTGCAGAAAAAATTATTAAGAAAAAAATAAAAAAATCAAATATTGGATTTCAGGATCTTTTTTAACTTCCACCCTAAATTTAGCAGCTTCTATGGAACAGTTTTTCCCAAATGATGTTTTGTCAATATTAATATAGTGCTGACTTGCAGAAACAAGTTAACAAGTTACCTGTTAACACTGGTTTTCCCTCCACCAGCTCTCCAGCTGTTTCTTTAGCTAAACACCAACTATGCTTGACCTCACTTAGTCCACATGAGACAGTGGAAAAGACAAAATCCAATATACACATTGCCTGATGTGCCGTGACTTGATTAATCACTACAGCGATGCTAACTACGTTCTGCTTATGACATGTAATTGCAAACATTCCCATAAGTAAATCTGACAAAATGCGAAGAGAACTCTACCTTCTCAGCACAACTGTACAGCCTTGAAAACTTGCACTTCAATTTCTACTTCATTCTGTAAGGTTTTAGAAATAGCCATTTTGCAGACTTACAAAATCATTCAATTAATTGAGGACCTTATGCTTGACATGATGAATGAAATACTCTCTACAGAGTTTCAGTTTGGTGAGAACCCCCCCCCCCCAAACATTATGTGCTCCAGATTTTAAATTTACGATGAGTGCCAGCCTGTTCTATTCTTCTATTTGGCTATCTTTGGTCAAAACTATACAGCACATTCAAATAAGATTTTCTTGCCAGTACACTGCACATAAGGATGCTATCTATTACCTCTAATGTATAGATGTGTAACTATTACATTTCTTTTAGAAGACAAGCATTAAGGCAAAACTTCAGCAGAGAATGCTTCTAAGATATGCAACTTTGGAAAATAACACATTTTCAAAAATGTAGAACATATTTTAAAAATTAAGAGATAGAGCATGACAAAAGACATAAATAATGTCATTTTCTCCTATATTATCTTACATCTGAAGGATTAGAAGTTAACTTCTAGCAAACTTGCTCAAGTTTCACCAAAAATCCAGTAGTCCAGTTACACTTCTACTGAAGTTTGCTGGGAACTTCTTGGGTATTACAAACTGTGTTCCCCTACCATGCCAACAGCAGGATACATTTTAATACTATGAGGAACCATATGCACATCCCTTGGGATTTGTTAGCACAAGAGAAAATGAAAAAGGTCATTCTCATAAGCGAGCCTAATTTGCACATACAAGCCTGCAGCCAAGGAATATGTTTGTGTGCTACAACTTTTTTTTCCCCATCCCACTAAACATTTTTTTTTCTTCTTTACTCAAGTCAAGCGCACTTCATCTGTGATTTCAATTTGCCATTGAAAAAAAGCGTATGTAAGATGAGCTGTAAAATTACAGGATCATAAAACGATGTAAATTTAAATGTCAAAATGTAAATGAAAAATGTACAGATATCGAAGATGCATGTCACTGGAATTATATATTAGAGCTTTAAAAAAAAAACCAGTACCACTGCAATTATAATACACAGTGTTCTCAGTAATTTTCCTTACCTATCAACTTGGCTTTTGCCAATTGGCAAATACTGCTTTTAGCATTGTCAGATTCCATTCCAAAAAAATTTCAAAGAGTTCATTTTCTCTCTTCAGCAGACTACAAGGTAGCCAGCTAGAACATTAGAACCTATTGGTGCCTCTGTGTTTGTGCTCAGATGTCCCCCTTCTGCCAATGAGGCCAGCCACAGCAGATCCTGAGGTTTCTAAAATGAAATGTGATTAGTATTTTGTGGTGAGGTGTCTGATCAGAAATAAAGAAAAGGCAGAAACAAAGAAACTGGATTCTCCCCTAAAAACCAGTATCTGTTTCTATGCTTTGTTCTGTTTTGGCTACCCATTCCTCAAGAAGAAAATAAAAATCATAAAAGCCTTCCTTCTCATGACAAATTTCTGCAGAGACATGCAACCCCGCTGTGAGGAAACTGAAAACACTTTAGTCCACTGGAAGAAAGAAAGTAGAAACTGCACAAAAATCTTCACACACAATGAACTGACCCAAAGGCAAGACATAATTCACAAAAGATGCCTGTATATGCACTCCTGCCCATCTACACTGTTTCTTAATAGCTAAGCCTCTGGAGAGGTGTTTATGTGGGAAGACAACTGTGGGTCCACCATCTCCTGCCACAAACATTATTTAGTCTCTCTGAAGGAAAAAACATCCAGGAATACACACACTGCCTGGATAATCCTTCAGTTAAACATGAAAAAGCCAATGATGAAAAAAGGTCATCACTATATTAATGACCAGCTTTTCTGTCCGACCTGCTAGGCATCTTTCAGTTCAACCCCCAAAACACTAAAAAGTACTGAAGTACAACTTCAATTACAAGCTGGTAACACTACTGCAAGCTTCCCTCCAGATTTTATGCCCACCATCCTCCTTAATTTTCCCAAATTTTAAAAACTCAAAGAACAAACTCGGTTCTTGGCACACATGCTCACTCCAAATGGGCTCTACTCCAAAAGTAAACTTGCTTTGCCATGTCAGCAGACCAACAACCAGGCAGTGCCCTCCTCAAACTTGACAGTCTCCCCAGCTTACTTCCTCTTTCACCACATTATAAACGAGACAAGGGCAGGCTGTTAATAGCAGGCCACAAGGAGAGAAAAAAAAAAACGTAAACCAAGCCCCAAACCTTTGAAATCAGTTACGAGTCAGTGTTCCTATTCTTTCAGGACTGCAGCAAGACAGTGAAGCAGATAAAAACCAAATGCAATCCTTCAGGTCCATGTTAGGATTTGTACGCTTTTGGAAGACTGCTGTCCTGTCTACAGAACACGCTTCTGCTGACTAGTGCTACAAAACAGGATGAGTACCTCAGGGCCACTTCTCAATAAGCAGGATAACTCTCAACAATAATATCTTTGGAGAGAGTCTCAGTTTTGACCATCTTAGAGAATAAACTCCAAATTGCTGACAGCCTGTTATGTCATGGAGAAGACTATATGGTTTCACTAACTCACACAGAGCGAAAAATACAGAGGATGATGTTCATAAGTATTTCATATTCTCAACCAGTGCAAATACATACAGAAATACACATTCATGAGAAGTCCTTTCTCTTCATGTACTGAAATCACTGCTTTGAAAACACAGCAACTTCTGAGGGCAATTTAACATTATGGCAGGATCTAAAATGACAAATGTTAACTATATTTAATGACAACAGTAGTTGCAAGTTATATTCACTGAGCGGAACTTGAGATTAAATCAAAATTTGTAGTCTTCAAATAAGGAGATTCTTGCTTTCTAGATTTAATGACTGAAAATGATAATTCAACTGTCAAGGGTACATCTGAAAGTTATAGATAAGTCGGAAATCTAAAAATAAGAACCTGCAAATGTTAATAGACTGTATATAGAAAATGTCAATCCTGGTGCAAACTCGCAACAAGTGAAGTTTAATTAGCTCCCCTTATTGACCTTTTTAGAATTGACTCCATGGAGCCTGTTTTGATAGAAGAACAAAAACAGCGTATTCAGTCTTCATATTAGAGAGAAATTTGGTGACTGTGTCAGAGGACATTGCTAATGCCAACTAGAGATTTGAATGACAATGTCATGATTTAATGTAAATGCTTCTTTTAGGCAATAAAAGGGAAGATAGATATGCTAATCCTTGATGTGTTTCATCTGCTAACTTAATATTAAAATTTACTAGAATATACTGTCCTTGACCAGGCTCCCAGTCCGCATTCATGAACTAGGACAATCCCCTCTTTCAAAAGAGGTCATACTAAGGTAACTCAAACATCCCGCTGTCTTTAACTTGTACTTGCAAGTTCTTACTACCATGTGTGACAATGATTTTATAGCACTGGTGTTCCAGTCTTATCAGGCCTACTATGCTTGCAGAGAATCAAATCACAACATTTTAAAACATTCATTCTATAAAATAGTACAAGAAGTATATACCAGCATTTCTGTAACACCTAAACATGGAACATCAAAATTCTTTTTTGTCAGTCAATGATGCTGCATCGAATTTACCAAACAGATCTTCAAAATCCACAAAAATGAAGACTTGAGAATTTGTAACACTTCAACTTAGCTCTGAAGAAGAGAAGCTTTTGAGACAGTGCATGAAGCGGAAAATTCAAGTTAGCTGGTAAAAATGACAAGTAACATACATGATCTGTGATTCCAGGTATATCTGAAGTTACTGAAATGTCAGACTGATTACTTAGATTATTTCAAGCCAGTAATTTATAAAACAGCACAAAGTGTTTCTTTTCAAATAATTTCCCTTTTCATCATACAGAAATTGTGCATCACTTTTATATCTACATAGATTATGCTTGTTATATTCAAATATAATAGTAGCCATGAACACTTGGAATAGAGTTTTACTCTAGCATTATACTATCTTATTACTCACTGTAGTAAATATACAATGTGCTAATGCAGAAAGAACCTGTCTTGGGACTTCATTCTTCCTTTGAGTCATGACCTTCCATCAATTTCATGTGAAAATGGTTTGTAGTGAATACTCATTTCCCAGTTTAGGACTGTGCAATTAAAATTCTCCTGACAGTTTCTTAGAACTCTCTCTCTCTTTTTAGGGGAGTTTTCAATGTAACTTGTAAGATGAACAGAGATGAGAACAAACACTCCCTTGCTAACCTTCTATTTCCTTCCATTTTACAGAGAGAGCAGCTATACCCTGTAACTCTAACAGAGTGATGAAACTTGTATGATTGTACTTCTTTGCAAGACTGATTTAGCTAAAGGATAAAGTACCATTACTAAAAGAAAATGAGCTCTTGTCTCTAATAGCATGGACTTGGTGCTTATGGTACACTAAATCTTGAGGATCTGCTACGATTCTAGTATTAGTCTGCAGCTAGAAAGAAAAGAATAAACACATCTGTTGCATTTTATTCTTTCAACTAAGAAGGTACCATGACTATTCCAAGAATATAAACAACACTACAAACACAACATCAGCATTTCTTGAATGCATACAGCAACTCAGATCTCTACCGACACAATCTACACATAATAAAAAATCATAGCTAATGCAGCATCATATACACAATGGAACGTATGTCTGCTATGTAATACAAGGTAGTATTGCCACTAATACCAAGAAGGTGTTCTGGGAAATGTGACTCAGTGTCTAACGGGTTTTGGGTTTATTATCATTATTATATTACTATTATTGTTCTATTTTAGAAATTAGAATTGTTTTCCATCACCTCTATCCCCAGACCCTAAGAAAGAATACCATACAGTCAAAGGTTAAAAACTTGTTAATCTAGGCTACAGTGACTCTTTGGAAGCCCTTGTAAAACACAATCTTGGCAACTTCTGCAGCTGGACTAAAGCTCTGGGCTACTCCTTCACTGAACTTTCTCCAGTGTATCCTGCAGCAGGACTGTCTCCCAACCTCCTTTTATTGCACTTGCTATTAACCTTGCTCCTCCTCACTGCAGCACTTACTGCCACACATGCTGAAGTTCCTCTCCTTGTTCTTGTAGTCCAAAGAGGGAGGACAAGACTGAAAGAAAAGCAAAAACAAAGGACAGAGCTAGACTGGTGGCTGTGCCACAGGTCACAGCACCCGTTAAAGCTGCTCTTGTGGCAGAGGTTACATGTAGGTGGATTAACAATCACTAACTCCTTATACAGAAACAGCCCAGCCCTGTACAAACTGGGAACAGAGGAAGACATTGGCTGCTTAAACAGCACTGAAGGGGCAATCTCCTATCTCATCTCAGAAAAGGTGGCAGTCATGCCAAACTGCATTAAACCAATTAAGCTTTACAGTCAAAATGATTCCATTCAAGCACGTAGGGAAGGGAAAAACAATACTGCACACTGGAAAAAGAGTGTAAGGTAAAAATTGCATTCCTTTAGTAACTCTGTGATATAACTAACTGAGGTCCATCACCACTTCTTGTACCTCTCACACGAAATCAACAGAAAATTCCATATTTGAGTACATTTGGTCTGACATCTGTTACATTTTAGGGTAAAATTTAGCTTGAGAAAAGCTTTATTTTCCTTTCCCAATTAATATGCCTTGCTTTCAACTGAATGGGAGGCAGGTTTTCCCCCTTGGCTATTAATGTTAGTGAAAGTTGATGGTTATTAATATTCTTTCAGTAGAAGGATCTTTCAACAAAGGTTTTTGCTATTCTCTAGGAACAACAAAACTCCAGAATTTCCCTAAATCTCTTTTGGAATTAAAGTCCCAGCAGCTCTAAAGCAAGAATACTTTAGCTAACAATACTTGGTTTCTATTTTCAAGTATCTCTCCAAGCAGCACATTATTCTAGAAGAACTTGGATGCTATCCTTGGAGTGCCCAGTGCAGGGGAATATCTGTTGTTAAGTCATTGTACTGGGTTCTACTGAAGAAAGAGCATCAGAGCCACCACAGTGCTGGGTCACTCACTCCTGCCATAACACCACAGGCAAGATGAATAATACTTCACAAAGCTATGGACAGATAATAAACAGTATAGGCACTGAGTTCTTGCATGATTTCATAGCCATTTTATCATTTTGAATGCCTCTAGAAAAGTGGCCTCCTCTAAATCCTTATGAACATCCAACTATGTTGGCTAATCTTACATGCTACTGCAGGTCAGTGATCAGCAATCCCCTTTCTGCGCAAAATAATTAAAATGTTAGAGACTGGGCAGCAGTTAAATATGTCGTTAAGGACATACTTAGTGCTTAAGCACTACTGGTGACATGGTGGATGAGGTTATCTACTGCGCTGTTCAGAGAATCAGACAAACAGATTTCTTTCAAGGGGGGGAAGACCAAAACATTAATTACAAGAGGGCACAGCTGATGTTCACTGGCTTTCCTCCTCAAGAGGCCTTATCCCTATGCAAGGACTCCACTGTTCATCACAGCTTCTTATACCAGGACATATGCAGAACGGATAAATTCAGTTAGCTGTAAGGAACTACATATCACATCCTGAGCGTCACCAGGCATCAACTGAAAATATGACAACTGTTTTCTCTTACAAGAAAACTGAGCAAATTGAAGGATGACATTTATCCCCAATAGCTGGAGAGCAGCACATTTGCTGACCCAGGGAAAACGTTCAGCAAGCTGGCCTACGAAGTGTTATCACAGTAACTTGCTTTCTACATCAATATAGCAGTGGCAGCATCAATTTTGACTTTTTCTTTCCCAGGGCTACAAAGAATCACATAACCAACATGTTGTTCACAAGATGCTGCTTGGGGACCACTGCTACAGATCATTAAACTACTCATGTCAGCAACTATAGCCAAACACCACTTAAGAAAGCAATTTTCAGTAATTGCACTGTTCAGAAAGGGCCGCAATTGTTCTGGAATAAAGCCACTTCTATTCCCTAAGAGAGTCTACGCCCTATTCCAGAATAGCTTTTTGTGCTATAGTTGTGCCAGTAAATTTATGCATGTAGACAAAGCACCATTGCTAGGTAGGTTCCTATTAAAGAACCCACCAAATGTCCACCACCACCAAAACATGCACATGGTCTAGTGTGTTAGTTTTATGTAGGGAGTGGGGGTTGTGAATAAGTTAGTTTTTAATTTAAGCAATCAATAAGCTGATCCTTCAGTCTCCTAGGTCAACAGCAAAATAGTTTGTATTACTAGATGTACTGTACATTGCTATGTCAATTGCAAAGTACAACAGAAATTCTTCCTGATGTAAGAAAGGATGAGCTGAATTTGGCTCAAAATTGCTATTGAAAGTATCAGAGAATGGGCTTATACTGGTTTTTTCTTCAGCTATAGGCCTTATAAGTCTGAAGACATGTTGAAAATACTTTCAAGTAAAGCTGTTTCAGATTAAAACAGAAAGCTGCTTTTTGAGTCAAAAGCAAAAAAATGCAACAAAACTGCAAGTGTACCATAATTCAGACTTCACCCTTTTTCCTACAGTTATACAGAAACATATTCCTTCAGGGTAAAACTGGTCATTTTCCAGACCAAAACTATTTTTTCAAAGCAAAGTCAAGAAACAGGATAACATGGATGCTGGCCATAATCGTAACAAGGAAAAAAAGACTACTGTTTCTTCAAAATAAAGCTAGAATGTTTTTCTGAATCTTTTCAACATTTCCCCAGGGATGCTGTAGCTGCTGCATGCATGGCAAGTGTAACATGAAATCCTCCGTATCACAGAAAGTCTCTTATGTCCAGAGACACACAGCATTTTCAAATAATTGATGGCAAATCTGCAACATAGTTTAGAAGTTCAATTCATCAGTCAAGACTTCCCTGCCTCACTTCTATCTTGCTATGGCTACATGAGAAGTTACAGCATAAATCCATTCCCATTTGGAGGCTGCTTATTTGATATGGTTATTCCTAGCTACAAAAACTAGACCGAAGTGTTGGAGATTTTGAACCACACTCAAAATAAAGGCATAAACACATTGAGAATACCTGGCACATACCATCACTAGCTTAAGCTACTTGTAAGTGTGGGCTTTCAAGCTTTACACACAGTGAATTTTTGTAACTTGTGAAACAGAATTTCATGCTGAGCTATAAAGCACTTCACAAATTCAGACTGTAGCTGTGTATTTCTCAGTTCCATGACCTTACATATTAATTGCAGTGAGGTAGTGAAATTCCTGGGGTACAAATACACTGGTACAAATATGATCTTCGAAGATTTGCATGATCTTCTGGAAGTGACTTGATAGTGTAAGCTACAAATTTTTCAACTGGAATCTCAAGCTGCAATGACAAAGATCTCGCTCCAGAACACACAGCAAGGAAAACACCATTCAAGAACAGAAAAAAGCTCCTACTGGCATTCTGGTGTTGCATTGCTACAACAGCTCCCTCAGCACATGACCAAGAGCTTACTTCGTTAACCCTATCTAGAGTACTTTCAAAGCAAAGTAACAAACACATGAATTTACAGGGCACAGAAAAATACAAGCATCTCTTAAAAAAGGCTATTTCTTTGTTCTAAACTTTAAACCTGGAGCACTGAATCCCAATTCAGTGGCCTCATTTGGAGTGAAGAAAAGAGACTTGTGAAATGAAACCACTTTCATAAATGTTAATAAAAATTACACAAGTTTTGTCGTGGTTCAAACCCAGCCGGCAAC
>NW_009926229.1:0-230 GCF_000696875.1 Nestor notabilis
GGTCAGGAAGTCACCTCTTTTTCTTCTTCTTTGTCTTCATCTGATTCACATAATAGTAACTGTTCAGATGCTTTCCCGTTATCTTTCTTCAGTTCACGGGTTGCTGCTTGTGCCTCTCGTTTGCTTTTCCCTCTTCTTACAGGGGCAACCGATAGTGTCACGAATTGGCCATTTGGTTTAGCTGCAGTGTCTATCACTGTGGCTGGGGGGGGTGGGGTGGACGCGGGGGG
>NW_009926230.1:0-2366 GCF_000696875.1 Nestor notabilis
GGAGTGTCACGCGGTAGTAGCGCCGCCCAACTCGCGTTCCGCCACGACTGTTACCTCCTCTTGCTACTCACGGTGCAAGGCAGCTACGGTAATGGCACATACGATACATATTTCCCCGCCCATGGCAGGGCGGGGGAACTCTATGCTCTTTAAGGCCCCTTCCAACCCAAACCATTCTGTGATTCTATATAGCTCAGCTATACGGACAGAGGGGAATAGTGATGCACCCCGCTTCTCACAAATACATCCAAACATTTTTATTTTTTTTTTCAGTAGCCCTTTTCCCCCATGGACTAGTTGGTCAACACTCATATCCCTTACAGAGTGTTCAGCAGCTTCCCAAAAAAATGAGTTCCAAACCATAGACAAGGCACACAGCAGAAAGTATTTCCTTCTATACATTTTGAATTTTCAATTCATAGAAATCATAGAACAGTTGGGATTAGAGGGGATCTTAAAAGATCATCTTGTTGCAACCCCTTTGCCAGGGGCAGGGACACGTGCCACTAGACCAGGTTGTTCCAAACTCCGTCCAGCCCGGCCTCGAACACTACCAGGGATGGGGCAGTGCAGATTCTCTGAACAACCTGTTCCAATGTTTCACACCACCCTCACAGTAAAAAATTTTTTCTTAATATCTAATCTAAATCTACCCTCTTTCAGTTTAAAACCATTCCCTCTTGTCCTGTCACTACACACCCTTGTAAAAAGTCCCTCTCCAGATTTCTTGAAGGCTTCAAGCAACCTGGTCTGGTGCAAGATGCCCCTGCCTACAGCAGGGGGGTTGCAACTAGATGACCTTTAAGGTCCCTGTCCCTTCCAATCCAAACCATTCTATGATTCTGTGATGATCCTATGACTTCTTTCTTGTTAAAACACACCTAAAGCAATTCCAAAATTCTATGTACAGACCTCACTTAAAGATAAATATGGCATTCTTATGTTATCATTTCTAGACCATGCAACACACCTCATGTTTTAGCTTGGCTCCTACTTCCGTTTCTGAACACCATTCTTTTCCTGGCTTGGAGTTTCCGTGAGGCATTTCTGGCCTCTAGTGAGCCTGCAGAAAGAACAGTTGGAAAGCACTGTGCATGTCTAAGAGTGTAAGACTGCACACAGATCACGGCAAGAGGAAAAGCTGCCGTAAGCCGGGAAAGGAGAAAAGCCTGCCGTAAGTGGCCTTGTTTTCTAGCCACGGGTTCATACAAATAGTGCATGGCAAATGGCTGGCTGAAGTTAAACAGCCTGGCAGTAACTTCTACAAGTATACAGGAAAGCCTATTTTATAATTTCAGCCCTACTCTGAAGTGAACATACATTTTCTGCATACTGTCAGTTAATGAAATAAAAATAAAATAATAAAAATAAATTTTAAATATAATTATAAATCATGACTTAAGCACGTAAATTCTGTAGCTGAAAGCTTCTAGTTAGGGATATAATGTATATACACAACATATATAAATCTTTTAAGACATTTATTTTCAAATTATGATCTCTGGCAAACTGTCAAAGAAAGCGCAAAGATTACATTTGTGGAAGTGTAGCTTTACTGGAACACACACACAGGATGCACTGCTCACTGACTGGAATGCAGGGCTATCTGAAACAGACATCATCTTAAGTGAAGAGAATCCTAGAAATTCAGCTTTTTCGTCATTCTTCTGTGTAAATTCTGAAAAACAGTAATTCAGTAGAGGCACATGAAATCCAGATGCCCAACACCTTTACTTTTCAAGTAGCACATTCTACTACAGATCAGATAGAGCAATTTTATTTAAATCCCTGTTTCCTCAACTACAGGATCCTTATCCATGCATTTCTTTTCAGAATCTCTCCTTCTCCTGAAATACCCTCCTTCTCTAGCTCTACTTGCCATACATCAAGCTCTGTGTCATCATTTTCGTGTCCATATATGTGACCCAACAACTTTTGTCACAGAAGGACATTGCTCTCAAAGGTGATGTTTTCAGGACTGGAAGTGGCCTGGAGTGAACTTCCAGTTTCCCTGGCAAGATAGTTTCCTCCAGCTTTGCGAATTGCATTTAATTATTAATGCTTAATTGCCATTAGCAGTATTGAACAGAAATCAAACCAGCTAAGCAAAACATATTGCCAAAGGACGATAGGAATATTACTTGAGCAATCAAGCTTGCTGTTTAGCTTCACCCTGAGGAAAACGATCTGTCCCGGAGCAGCAGTTGGCCCGCACGCTCGTAACATTCGCTCTCTGGCGCCTTCCAGCCCTTCTCCCGAATGAACACCTTCGCCCGGCGATGGGAGCGGCAGACGCGGAAAAAGAAATTAAAAAAAAAATAAAAATTGATAATTTTTAAAAAAAAAAAATCAAACCCCAAACAATC
>NW_009926231.1:0-520 GCF_000696875.1 Nestor notabilis
CAGCTCTCCGCAGCAGCACCCCCCCTGCAGCAACCCCCTGCAGCACTCACATCAAATTTGCCCATGTTCTGCTCCAGCTTGACCTTGCTCCCGGACAGGTACTGCCAGGCCCGGCCCCGCAGCGAGGGCGGGATCCCCTTCTGGCACCGCAGCCGGATCTGTGGGACACACGCAGCCGTCACTGGGAATATCATGGAGCAGCCGTGGGGAAAGAGGCCCCCGGGGCAAGATGGGAGCGGGACTGAGCACCGGCTGCACCCCGGGGTGCCCGGCCACAGAGTCACAGCCTGGTTTGGGCTGAAGAGACCATAAAGCTCATCCAGTTCCAACCCCGGCCATGGGCATGAAGGAGCTGCAGATGCTGCTGGGAGCCTGCTGAGGGGCTGTGGCCTGCAAACAGCTTCAGAGAAGCCCAGCTCTGCCTCAAAGCAGGATCTGTTCTTCCCTGTGAGGGTGCGGAGGTGCTGGCACAGGGTGCCCAGAGAAGCTGTGGCTGCCCCATCCCTGGCCGGGCTCCAGG
>NW_009926231.1:841-2389 GCF_000696875.1 Nestor notabilis
AGCACTCCTCTGACCCATGGAGAGCAGGACATGCATACTGCTGAGCTCTTGGCCTTTCCCCATTCTCATCCCGGACAGGCTAGGTCCCAGCTCCATGCATGGCCAGCTCCCAAGGCCAGCTCCATGCCCAGAGCCAGCCCCTGGTTTCCTTGGCACTGGGCACCAGCAGGACCAAAGTCCAGTGCGGCAGCGCCAGCACCTACTCCACAGCAGGGCTTAACCCTACTCCTGCCAGCACCCAGCAGGGACCAAAACCAGACACCCCCAGTTCCGGGGCATCGGCAGCACCATCTTCCCCATGGTCCTTGGCCAGGACATGCAGCATTGCTGGGCCCATCAGAGCAGTGCTTCCAGCAGTCACCCCGCATGAGACCCTGCAGACCCATCTCCCATCCCCACATGGGGAGCTCATCCCAATTGCCAGAGCTCCCACATCCTCCCCACTGTCTCCAGCCTGCCCAGAGCTCCTCTCCCTTTGCTGCTGTAGCTCCGGAGCAGGTTGTGTTTCCAGGTAGCCCCCTGTCCCCGGGGGGGTCTGCTGCTCCCTCCCCATGGTGCTGCTTGTTTACCGGGGCAGGCCCGGTCCTGCTGGGCCTTTGTGCCCGCAGGAAGCCTGCGGGCGATGCCCGGGGCAGCTCTGCCCTGCTGCCGGCTCCCTCCCGAGCCAGCTCCCCTTCCTGCTGGCTGAGCTGCCAGGAAGGAAGCTGCCCTGCTGGGATCAGTGCAGCCCCTCCAGCTCCACAGGATCTGGAGCCAGCACCTCATCCCCTTGGAAATCCTGAGCATCTCACCCCCGTGGCCCTGCACAGGGTGCTGCCATCACCCAGGGCTGGGGGTACCCGGCCCCCTGGATCCCACTGTGGTCTTCTAGGAACCAGAAGCATGTCCAGGCTGAGGGAGGCCAAAAGCAAAGAGCAGTCAGAATGCTGCCCATGGGTCTGTCCTCCTCCGGGCTGGCTAGAAAGGGCAAGGACCAGCACTCAGCGCCATGAAGGACGTGAGGTTATGGTTCCATCGGGATCCTGGCCAGGTGGGTGAGGGAGGGAGCGATTTGGGATGCTGGAGCAGTGCAGGTATGGGTGAGCCTGGCAGGGCAGGCCCAAGGGATCCCCAGGCTGTCAGCCAGCCCCGGGCTGTTTGGAGGCACAGGCAGCAGCCACGCGCCGTGGCCACGTACCAAAGCAGCCTTGCTCCTGCCAGAGCAGTGTCAAGGCCAGGCCTGGCTCCCTTCCCTGAGCAGCCCCAGGGGGCCAGGCACAGGGCAGCTCTCTAGAGATCCAGATCCATCCCTGCCAGTGTTCAAGGACAGATTGGACACAGGGTCTTGGAGCAACCTGCTCTAGTGGAAGGTGTCCCTGCCCGTGGAAGGGGGTGGAACTGGTCCCTTCCAACCCAAACCAGGCTGGCATTCTGGGATTCAAGAGGCTCTGGGCGCTGTTTTTTGTTTCAAGACACTCAATACAGCACATCAGCCCCATGGAGACCCCCAGGAGCTCAGCCCAAGCAAAGGGAGCTCCTCTGCCAGCCCTGCTGCTGCTGGAGCCCTGA
>NW_009926231.1:2433-4375 GCF_000696875.1 Nestor notabilis
CCCGCTGCTGCATACCAAAAAGCTCTCCCGAATCCTCTGTGAGCAGCCAAGAAACAGGAAGGATTCCTGTGCTGAACAAGAGGCTCTGAGCAGAGACAGTGCTCCAGGAGCACAGCACGGAGCTGTGCCAGGAGGCTCTGCCAGCCCAGTGAGGAGGAGAACGAGGAGGAGGAGGTGAAGGCCCTTTGGCCACCCTCTGACAGCACTGGCTGGTGCCAACAGCCTCACTGCTTCCAGTGGACACACAGGAATTACTACATCCTATCCCATCCATCCCATCCCATCCCGCCTGGTTCACAGGCTCAGGTCGGGAAGCACCAACATTCACCGCCAGCCAGCACACCCCAGCCTGCAGACCAGTGTCACAAACACCAGCCTCAAACATTTCCCACCCAGAGTCTTTCGGGTCTATGAGATGCTCAGAACAGAAGTTTCCATGAGCCAACGATTCCGTCCAGGAATGCTGAGGGGCACGGACACAGGGTACTGGCTGCCCCATAGCCTCAGGGACAGGGCTGTCCCTCCTCCTGTGCTGGGGCAGCCCCAGGGGACGTGGCTGTCACCCACTCACCTTCTTGTGTTTTTTGGCCATCCACTTGTCCCAGTTGTTGAGCATATCCAGCCACTTGGACTCCCGCTGCCGCAGCACCTCCAAGGGCACCTCCTCCAGCCTGTGGGATGGGGGAAGAGGCCGGTCAGTGCAGGGCCCCCCAGCTCCGCTGCAGCACCCCATGTCCTGTGTCGCCCCCCCCCAGCACAGAGCCCAGCCAGGACACGCTCGAGCTGGAAGTACTCAGCACCTGTGACACCACTGTGCCAGCACAGAACCACCGCCAAACCCCTCCAGATCACCCTGCACTACACCCACCACACACCCAAGCATCCGCAGGGAGTTGTGCCCAGGGACAAGGGCACATCAGGATGGTGAGGAACTGGGAAGCACATCCAGAGCCATTTGTGGAGCTGAGCACTGGCTGCAGATGGGGAAAGCTGTGGCCATAAGCATCATATCATGCTCACGCTCCAGGCCTGGCACTGCTCCAGGCCCGGCACCGAGCCTAGCTGAGCTGAGGGTCTCCCAGGAGGGAGGGGAGAGTTTTCCAGCATGGCTCAGCCCAGCCGGGAACCAGAGTTAACCCTCCCGAGGCAGGAGGGATGCTGCTGCGACGCCTCCACCTCCTGGGCATTCTCTGCCTTTCACCAGCAAGGAGATGGGTGACAGATAGCTCGTCCGGGCCCTAGACAGGGACACCCCAGGCAAAGCAGAAGCCACCAGAGCCAACCTCAGCAGGCTCAATGCTTCCCGGGGCTCAGCTCTGCACTGCCCACAGCCATGCCAAGTCCTTCGAAGGACCCAAGGACCACAGCCTGGTGCTGAGCATCCTCCGTGGAGCGCAGGACACCCAGGCCCTGCCTCCTCCCGGAAAGCAGGGAGCCCAGGGCCGCATCCAGCTCCCTGCCCCCTGCCCAGCTCCTCTGCCGGATCCCACCCACCGGAGCCAGGATCCGAAGGGATCTGGCACAGGAGACGGAGGGCGCTGGCCTCACACCAGGGCTCTCAAG
Source organism: Nestor notabilis (assembly GCF_000696875.1). Classification (NCBI taxonomy): domain Eukaryota; kingdom Metazoa; phylum Chordata; class Aves; order Psittaciformes; family Psittacidae; genus Nestor; species Nestor notabilis. The sequence goes on from NW_009926231.1 coordinate 3,997, forward strand.
GCATGGGAAGCTTGGGAGCGCTGGCCCCGGGCCTGCTGGAGCCCGGCCAGCCCCGAGTGGAAGCTGTTACCAGCTGATGGCTGCTGGCAGCGGGCACAGATGGGTACCAGAGGCACTTCATATGGCCCAGGCGGGGAGGGGAGGATGCTCCTGTGCACCCACAGCTCGGCACTTGCCGGTGCCCCCAGAGCTGGGACATCCCACGTGCCCTACCTGTGCTTCCCCAAGACCCTTCCCGTTAGAGAGATCCCAGCTATGCCAAGCCAGAGAGAGGCTCTGAACTCCTGCTTATCCACTCCTGGACGGATAGAGAGCGGATAAAAGCCCTGGAGAAGGACAGGATTGGACTTCAACGCATCCATGGGGCACAGGAGCAAGG
>NW_009926231.1:4443-4820 GCF_000696875.1 Nestor notabilis
CCCTCCGGCCCCGCGGAGGAGAGCCCCCCAGACCAGCCACTTGCCTCCAGCACCAGGAGCTCCAGCCTGCAAAGCTGCAGGGACCGGGACATCCACAGGGACATGTGAAGTTTTGCCGGGATGGGGTGCAGCAGGAGAGGCCACCCCGCTCCTGTGGTGCTGAGCCATATGGGGGCCAGGGTTCATCCCCCGGTGCGATGCACCTTGCCCGGCACCAGCAATGAACCCCCTGGTGCCTTCTCCCCCCGTAGACCGGTCCCATAACACCCGAGGGGCAAACGCTTTGCTCCGTGCGCATGGGGAAACTGAGGCACGGGCGGCAGAGCGGGCGAAGTGCCCGGGTCACGTCCAGCCACCGGCGACCTCGTGCTTCCCAG
>NW_009926232.1:0-10815 GCF_000696875.1 Nestor notabilis
GAATCCATGCGGGACCGTCCCCGCCTGGCTGTGCCAGTCCCAAGGACGCTGCTGTGATCATTTGCTTGCTCATACAGCCGGTAAAGCACCTGCTTTTTTAGTAATCGGAATTGCGTGAATTCACTGAACAAGGCGTATAAACAGGTGGATCTTAAAACACCAGGCATCAAATTTAACACTGCAGTACACCAGCCTCGGGTTCAAACTGCTTTATGGCACCCCACGGCCAGTAACAGCCCAACACCTTCATTGGAAAGTCATGGTTGCTCAAAGGGCGGCTTGAGGGCTGTGTTTTCCTAGCAGAAGCTGAGACTTTTCCCAGTGTTTCCAAAATACTCTCTCCAGCGCCAATTGCCAGGACCCAGGTATAGTGCTAGGCAGCAGTTGAGGATTTCCCGTTTTCCTGTGTTGTGGTAGGTATGTTTGCTGATAAAGCCAAAGAGATGAAGGTCTGTATTGAAAGAGTCCCTCACCCTGTCTGTTCTCTTGCCTCTGTGTGTGTGCGCTTTAATATTTAAGATAATTTTTTTGAACGTTAGTCTTAAACTTCCCTAACTTTAGTGAGGGAAAGAAGTACAAAATGAAATATAATCCTTTGTAAATATGAAAATTCAGTTGTAACTTTGTAACAATAGCAATGGAAAGTATCTTAGGTGAGTATTTCATAATAATCAGCCAAAACCAGACTAGTGGTTGGTGACATAACAACAAAATTTTCCAAATCTAAAAAGCCCAACCAAAAGAACATCATAAGGATCCTTGTATAAGATAAATCGTTGTAGCTGACATAGTTTTAGAACCTTATGAACTTCATACAAAATTTATTGTAACCAAAACAGAACTGTACATAAAGAGTATCTGAAACCAGCAGATGTTCAGGAGGTGCTGTAGCTAAGTTAACTGTTAAGTAGGACGGGGAGAAATCATTCACTTATTTCAGTGGTGTTACCAAACTAATTAAGCTGGTGTAAGCATTTATCTACTGCGCGTGCTTCAAAGACTTCCAGAACAAGAGTTCAAGGAACGGCCAAGTGATGAAGATTGTTGGAAGACGTACAACAACCACCAAAGACCACTACCACATTGTTACGTGCATGCAAAAACGGGTGTGGAATTATGTAAAACGATTCTCAGACAACTGATGAGTATGTATGACGTTTATCAGAAGTGTAATGAATTTGTATGCCGAGTAACGATATAACCACGGTCTGTTTGATGCTTAGAAGAGACACATTAACAGGAGATATCCCCTGTGTCTCCTAGCACTGCAATAAAGAATACCTGCTTGTCAACTTAAACTTCGTTGGCAAGTTCTTAACGAGTTCCATGAATCATTAGGAACTTGGTGTGGCTAAAAGCCATTAAAGTGCATACAGGTACACACGTAGATACACCTGCATACAGGTACACACCTTCCAAAAAGTACATCGGTATGAATTGCAGTATGCATTGTGTAAAACCCCTTCCTCATTCCTCGTGTGTGCAAACAAATGGGAAGTTGATGCTTTATATCGGATTGTCCATTGTTACATAATCTAGTGTTATACTGGGGACTGAAGAGACCAGCCTTACCTTGAGGGTACAGTTTGTAAAAAGCAGACATGTGCTTTGTTTTCACTGGTGCTCTAACATCTGTACACACTCAGCTAGAGACAGGGTATTTACTGCTGATACAAGATTAATTCTGTCAAGCAGAAGGTTATTTAGCTCAAAGGACCCCACACCAGCCTGCGGCCATCCCAGAGGACCCCACCGCAGTGCAGGCACTGACGGGGCTGATGCTACTGCTCTGAAGGAGCAGCAACAGTCCCAGCCTCAGGTCAGGGCTGCAGGCTGGAGTCTCAGCACACCATCTTGGGTCTGCAGCTCCTCTCCCCAGAGGCGGGGCTGAAGAGACAGAATCAAGAAGTGAACAACGGACAGGAAAGCAGTGTGGCCAGCAAACAAGCAATGGAAAACCACGGCTGTTTTGAACTTCAAAACGTTGTCAGCTTCCTGAAGCACGTGGTTAGGCATGGGAATGTGAGCATCACAGCATAGTAACAACTCAGCGCACTGCAGTCATCTTCTATTTCTTGTCTAGGCTTCTTACGCAATCATGAGATGCTGACTGGTCAGGCTTTGCTTAATTTCCACATCTGCAAAATAACTCAAAACATGAAGGAGAATCTGAGGTTTGATACAGAAATGAAACCGTCTTGCAAAGAGAGGCTGATGAAGGTGACATATGGGTATGGTGGAAGAGCACTAAGTGGCTGTACCACACATCAGCATGTCTGCAGTAGGAAGTAGCACTCACTGAGTGGGGAGCACCTTTAATTCACTGCTCCACATAGCCCTGTTATGTGCCAGCCAGCACTGTTATCACCAACACAAGTGACCAGCCTCAGCACTGTAGGAGAGAGCAGAGCTCTGTAATGCACTTCCCAATCAGTTAGAGCCCCAGAGCCCTGGGATGTGCGCCTTGGCTTTTTGAGTGAAAAACTCATTGCCAGAAAGGCTTGAACTTCCCTGCTGTGCTGCTGGCAGGCGTGAAGCAGGCTAAATCACAGAGCAACGAGCAGCTGTTACTGCGTGAAAAGAACTGTCACTCTGAAACTATCAATGCATTTAGAGTAAGGTTTACCCATCGAATACATATTCTGAAACCAGGGAAGGCTAATCTGATTCACTGGCCAGAAATCTTCAACTCAAGATTCCTGCCTCAAACTATTCATTTTGGCAGGGTGTCTGTGAAGAGATGCCAAATCCTATTTAGGGCTTTCAAGTTACAGGAGTCCATAGCATCAGCAGAGAAAGGCAAGATGCTTTGGCCTTGCTTTGTATAAGGAATTTTATGAACATACATTTACAAGGATTTAATGAGACAAGCAGAATGGGGGCAAGAAGTGGCCTTATAGGAAGTAAATCATCTAAGGGGCAATCAGGAATCGATTAAAACTCTGGTCTCAGTTCAGGTGCCAGAGCGCGAGGCATGAAGGATAGAACTCGGTTAGAAGTTGTAACCATTTGGCATCTGCCAGAAACCCCCCTGGTAAGAAGCCAGTTTGCCCTGGGAGTGAGCCGCTTTGTCATTCAGCACTCACGCAAGCAGAGCAGAGTAGCAGAACCTGAAGCCCCAGAAGCATTTCCCTTCAAGCCACTTACCTTTAGGCAGCCTACAAAACTCTGCCTGCAAGGTATTCAGCCCAGTTGCATACATACCAGTGACCATGGCATATCAGCTTTGGTCGGGTCACCAGGAAAATTACTGCCCTTGGATCCCAATCGCAGTTTCACTTGCAGACATTACACCTTTACATGCATCCACTTTACTCATTCCCTACTCATTTCTGCATGGACAACTGTAATAGAAGCAGAGGTTCTCACCGTCCCCCTTCACTGTAAGAAGAATGCAGTGTTACTACCTCTACAGAGAACTTTAAAGTTGTTAGTGGTGAAGCAGAAAGCTTTTTGGCATAGCACAGGGAAATTATAATTTACCAGGAATGCTAAAGGACTTTCTGCTTCTTCAGTACTTGCATAGTATGAACCACCTAAGTGTACTTAAGGGTAAGAATGTTAGGAATTATGCCATTTTGTTCATACCTTCTGAAATTCAGCTGCAACTTGGAATGATGTTTTCAATGTTCTGTAATTTCAAGATTTTTTGGTAATTAAAGGATTTTGGTTTGTGCCAACTAGCAAAAAGAAGAGCACAGAAAGTGTGCATCCAGTGAGAAGGAAAAATCTACCACTTGGCTGTCTTTCAGGTGTAATGAAATACAGAAAATCTTTTCAAGTGTAAATGCATTCAGAAAGAAAACAAAACCAGATTGTTACACATTGTGGTGGCCACTGACATAAAATCAGTTAATTTTTATAGTGTAAGTTTAGACTTTATATACCCATTAAAATACAAAAGACGTGAAATTGCTTTTTAGGTAAAGGTCTATTTTGCTTGAGCCTAGTAATTAGACACTAGTCAAAAACGTGGTTATGGGAAGGAGGGGAAATGTCTGTGCATGTGCACGCACACGTTCTGGAAACCACAGCTCGGATCCCAACTGGACCTCTCTCACAGCTAATGACCTGACTGCTGCGATGTTTGCTGGAATGGTTTCCTGCGGAAAAGGTATTCTGGTAAAGGGGAGCACCATGCAGAGGTGTGATCAGACCATCTGGTCTCACAGTCTGGGTGGCTGCAGGCCATGATAAATGCATGACTTTCTCATTTTTTTTTCTAAGTAACCAGCACCTGGATTATGGACCACTTCTCAAATCCTCTTAGGTAGCCAAAGGCTTCCAGCAGCCATGACCTTTGGACATCTTCCAAAAGCCAAGTGTACCCAGAAATCGTGCCAGGAGCAGCTGCCACAGCACAGTATAGCCCAGCTGTAGACTAACAAAAAGCAAGGTGGAATCCCTCATAGCATATATCAAATACAGCAGTATTTGTTACTGCTATAGTTGGATGATCATCTTCAAGTTTGTGGAGGTGTGGGGAGGCACTCTCAGCAACTGTCATAGCAAAGAGAGCACTGAATGATCTGCCAGTACACAGCAAGAGCAACCTGCAACTACAGATCTCCTAGATGGGGCTCATAAGAGAGACCTTTGGTGCATGTGGGGACAGACATGCATGTGTAACTGTCCTTTCCAGAATATCACGTTGGTCATAATGCTAAAAGGTGGTATCTTCTACTATATCCTTATTAGTGGTCTGTAACTCACACTAAAAAAAAAAGAAGAGCCATGCACTTGAGCAGTCAAATTTGGCTGATTTTGATCAAATTAAATGTTTTAAATCACTTACTGGACTAGAAAGAAAACAATTCATAGCATTTGAATATTTTACTATTTAAAAAATCCCCAAGGCTGGTATTTCCAGGGAAGTTTGCTAAAAAATCCAAACACCTCACCTTTTATTTTGAGAAATAAATAAGCGGATTAAAATCTGCATTGTCTATTAAGGTAACACACCAACTAGACCTTTCTGAGTAGGTTAGTTTTTGCTACCAAAGTACAGAAGAGTAGCATTACACAGCTTTGCACTGAACTCTCCAAGTGCTGCATTTGCATGCTCGTTGTTCACCCTTTTTAGCACATGCAACGCCAGTTATAAATACCGTTCTTTCTGACCCCCCACCAACTGTGTGCAGTATCGCTTTTCATTCCTAAATCAGGATTTTATTCTAGCATGTCTCAGGTTCCTGAATCACAGCGAATACCTTTACTTTGCAAGTAACTGACAGAGATATTTGACTCGGGTGACCCTAAGGAAACGTGGTGCTAACAGAAGAGACAGCAGCTTTTCCCAGCACATTTACACGTTTCTGACACGCAGGTAACCAGCCAACAGCAGGGAGTCTGGCGCTGCCTTGTGGCATGAAGTCCTACTGGAGTTAATGACAGATGGGAGGAAGGAAAACTGCATGCCCTGCAGTTACAAGGTAAGGACAATTGAAGAAGTTCTACAAGAGTATGAAGGTTAGCAGGCTTAAGCTGTCTGCTGCGAGAGAACCCAGTTCTCCATCCTTACAAGCAGCTTCAAACTGGCAGTGATGATTCTCAGAGTCACAAGTGTTGGGTTAAGATCAGACAGTTGTAACGACATCCGACCATCTGCCTTTATTCCTCTGTCAGACACTGCCCCTAGTGACATGGAAAACTGGTGCGGTTCAATTAAATCTGATAGATTAAAACTTGTTTCTACCATCATGTATAAAGATAAAAACCTGATTGCATTATCTTTCTGCACTGCTGACTTCCTCAGGATGCTGATGTGAGAAAATCAGAGTAAGCTTCTGACACATGGGTACGTTTCAGGTAGTAAGAAACAGACGGTTTGAGATTTGTCAACCCTGTAGTAACTTCAGAATTGCCAGATTGCCGTACTTTATTTTTTGTCAGTGAACTTCTTCTGGAGAGAGATATTCATTCACAGATGGCAAATCCATGCAGGATAGCATAAGTATGCTTTGAGGATACCTGCTTACCAGCCTAGCCCAAACTCGAGGTTTCCCAAAACCAAAGCACATAGCTCACAACATGTATTAAAGTCAGCTTAATGTAACTGTCAACGTCCCTACCAAAGTGGCACAAATTTCTTGTAATAGGCAATATACCACATTTCATTAATACTTTCTAATTATGAGTGGTGAGACAAGGAAATACAAACCTTTTGTACAGTTAAATTCAGTTAGGCTTTGTGGCCTTGCAACAGATGACATTGAAAAAGTAGGCTATTGTAATAGATGACAGTGAGGAAGTATCTTGGGTAAATGTTTCACAACAACCAGCCAGAACTGGATGAGTGGTTGCTGACATGACAACGGACTTTCCAAACCCGAAGTTCAACTAGAGGATGAAGTGATGAAGACTAAGATGATGAAGAAACAACCACCAGGAGTCCCAAAAGACCACTACCATGTTATTGTGCGCATGCAGAAATGGGTGTAAATCTATGTAAAGCGGTTCTCGGAAATGTAATGAATATGTATGTTAAACAACAATATAAACACAGTCTGTTTAATGCTCAGGTGGGGGACACCTGAAGAGGAGAGATCCCCCGTGTCTCCCAGTGCTGCAGTAAAGAATACCTGCTTGCCAACTTAAACTTTGTTGGCAATTTCTTTGAATCAGTGGAGTGATATGCCCCCTCTCCTCCTCTCTTGTCTGTGTACTATTCTGTTCCTATCACAGTAATGAATGCTGTTGGTATAAAGGTTTCTGGGCACAATTTGAGCTGACAGCACTAGAGGAAATGATCACAACAGTGATGGCCTCTGAGGTGACCACAGCAAACCTCTTAGGAAAAAAAACTTGTGCAGGACCTGCCTGCCTCTGGATTCGTTGGAAGGAAAAAGACAGAAACACACGCACAACCCCCTGATCTTTTATCTGAAAAGAGTTTCTGAAAGGAAATAGAAGATTTTCTGAATAAATTGCTTGCAAATAGAAAAAACAAACCCAAAAAACCTAGAATTGAAAACACATTATATGAGGCTAGTTCAGTGGCTGTACCTGGGGGAGCTTGAGAATGAGAAATTGGCATTACACAATGAACAAAGTTTTGCCAAGTGGAGTTCTCAAGCTAGCAAGAACAGAGCTGCTTCTGGACCTTTCCTGATAGTGGCAGTGGGATACAGGAACAAATCTAATTCTCCGCAGCTCCTTGGGAAGATTAGAATCAACAGAAGGTTCTCTTATGCAGTGTTGCATTTTGGAGCCAAAAAGAGACTGCAGCCATGCATGTCTTTTCCTAGCCTCTCACACTACCAGGTATCAGCAAGGTGTACGTCAAAACACAGCCTGCCAAAAGCATTTAAAGCACTCAGTTTAGCTCTCCAAGAAGTTTCTTTATCTCAACCTGACAAGCTACATCCTAACCTATTCCTGTTTCATCCTGCGATTTTATTACAGTCTTGTAGACACAGCTGACATAGCTGAATATGGAATGCAAGGTGGAGCACAGGAATTCAAAGAAAAGAAGGCCTAACTACAGGCTCTTTTGTAACCATCCCTCCCTTCTCTCAGAGAAGCAAATGAGTATTAAAAGGTCACAGGTGAAACCTGCTCTGTAAAGGAATCACTGCATCGGAGCACATGGAGCATTAACATTCATGCACCAGACGAAACAGCTGAATAAAGAGTTAAGCAAGCAGTGTACATGCAGTAAGTCAGTAAATCAACTGCAAAGCAACAACTGTATACTACAACTCTATCTGGCTCCAAGCCTTCTTTGTCAAAACAAAAGGAATGCAGAGATTATGCAGTGTTGGCACCAGTCAAGAACCAGGAGACAAGATGAGGCTGTGATAGCTGTCCTTGTTCTCCATGCCACCACAAGTAATTCTAGGATCTCTGAGAAAATTAAATCAATTTTGTTTTAGACAGACAGCACTTTCCCTTTCTTGCACTTTGTTGCCAAAATAAATGTAGCAAAACTCACTGTGTAGTTCCCCTTCTGTACTTGTTATACATTGTGGCAACAAAGTGCAAGAAGAAAACAAATGTTTAATTGTATAAACACTAACAGGACAATGCACAGAAGTTGCTCAAATTCCATTCAGTCTCAAGGTAAGAGACATAGAGTTTGCAAAGAAGAGTACTAACCTTTCAGTAAGAAAGAGCACTAACTCATGATAAAAAGCTCATAAGGGCAGAACTACTGTCTTAACCAAAGAGAGAAGGTGTTCAGATTATGTTCCAGTCTGCACAAGTATACAACATAGACTGTTGCACAAGCACACAGGAGGCGGCTCAAGACAAACCATCCTTGACTGCTGGAGTTCTGAACAGAAGCCAAGTAGATTGCAGCTGCTGTACATTCAGTAAGTTGATGTGATAAAAGAGAGATTGTCAATGCTGAAACATAATTAGCATGATAAAGCTTACAAGGTAACCAAGTTGCAAATTAAACAGTATTTAGATGACCCAAATACTCCCTCCAGAGTTCTGACCTACCTTCCCTTATAATGATAGATTTTTTCCAACATTTATTATAGGGCTGGCAGTCAGTCATATACACATCTAAGATTCAGGTGAGAAGGGTGTTATTTGTAGTTTTCCTCCATAGGGTGTGCATCTGTATGTTATAGCACGTGATTCAGCATAAAGGTTCTGCAGAATTACGCTGTGTAAATCTGTAGCCATCAAGCAGTTTTGACAGAATGAGTCAAAGTAACCAGACATCAAACCAGAGAGAGGAATCTTTTTGTTTTGTTTAAAAACACACTTTTATTAAAAAAGAGGGGTTAATGAAATCACTGTTTCATCAAGGAAATATTAAATTCACATTTTACATATTGAAATATTACAAAATAACCATTCTATGACGACTACAGCTTTCTTTCAATGACTGGGACTTGGGCTATTTGCACTTATTTTCATCCACCTTCCACAGCAATCAAAAAATCAGTTTTTTTGGTAATCCTGAAAAATATAAATCACATTGTTACCAAGCTAAAGGAGTACAGCCCTCTCCTCAAGATTTCAGTATTCATTGGATACCATTCCTAAGATGCATCTACTCTGAGCTGCTTAATGCTGTTTGCTGCAGCAGTAGTACATGATGACTCTTTTCCCAGTGCATCTATAAAAAAGTGCTAGAATCCAAGCTCACTTTAATCAGTATGTATACTACAAATGAGTCCCAAATTCTGTTATTGTGTTAACTGCATTTGAGATACATGTAAGTATTGCTCTTTGTTGGTGTCCTGGGTTCAGCTACAGCAGTCATTTTTCTCCTTCTTAGTAGCTGGTGCAGGGCTGTGTTTCTGACTTTCAGTCTGGGAACAACGCTGATAACACCGATGTTTTTAGTTGTTGCTCAGTAATATTTACTCTGACCAAGGACTTTCTCAGTCTCATGCTCTGACAGGGAGGGGAAGCCAGGAGGAAGCAGAGGCAGGACACCTGACCCAAACTGGCCAAAGGGGTATTCCATACCACAGCACGTCATGCCCAGTATAGAAACTGGGGGGAGTTACCTGGAAGGCCCAGATCACTGCTCGGGTCGGGCTGGGTATCGGTCGGCGGGTGGTGAGCGGTTGTGTCCTTTTCCCTTGTTATTCCTCTTATCATTATTATTGGTAGCAGCAGTGGTTTGTATTGTACCTTAGTTACTGGACTGCTCTTATCTCAGCCCATGGGAGTTACATTCCTCTGATTCTCCTCCCCATCCCTCCGGGAGCGGAGAGAGGAGGGAAGGCGGGGGGGGAGTGAGCAAGTGGCTGCGTGGTTCCAGGTTGCCGGCTGGGCTTGAACCATGACAGTTGGTCTAAAAACCTAGCCAGTTAGTTGTACTTTTAAACCTAAGAAAGGCAAGCTATTACAAGGCTTAACCCTGCACCACCACACATACACTCAATGACTTTTCTTAGGTGCTGTCATTACCCAGCAATAAGCTGTCAGCAGGAGTAATAACCCATTTAGTGTCTGCCTCATTGTTTAATCACATCTTTGTTTAGTATCATCTGTAAGGATGACGAGGGCAGCAGTACTTTTTGATTCTATTCCAGATCTTGTCCTGTCATTTCTTCATATGCTACTTATTTGTCATGTAGGTAGAATAAACCATAGCTGCCTTCAGGGATGCATATGAAGCTTATTATGAAAGGATCCAACAGTTTTTACCTGTCCTAAAGGCAGAGGTCTCCTCTAAAATACACTAACACTGAATCACACCCTTGAACTTTAAACAGATGCCCATACAACACAAATTATCAACCTTAGATACAATGTTGTGTTTTTTCCCCACAAACCAATGTAAAATGGTTCTGAAATTAGTTTCAGAGTATAAGGTTCCTTATACTGCATTAACTCAGGAAAAAGTTTAGTGCTGTATCCTTTGTACTCTGTTTTGTGAACCTACAACTCTGTAGAAACGCAAAGTAATCGGATTAGAAAGTGGTGTCCTGGGGAAGCAGTGCTGCCTTTGATTAAATATTTGCCAGAGTGGAGAAGATGGACAATGATGTCATCGTAGCATCAGTGTCTCCACATACCTCACTGATAAGAACTACGTGGCAGCAATACCTAAAAATGATGCATGCTTAACACTTTTTTACAGGTGGTCATCCATCTAATGATAGTTTCCTCCTGACAATAAACACACTTTCTTGAGAAGTACAGCTGTTGCACATTGCAGTTTGGTGAACGCACGCCACAGGCTGCAGAGGTTTGTTCTTGTGGAAAAGCAGCACTTACACTGATGGCATATATCTTTCTCTCCTGGCAGCCAGCCCCTGGTACCAAGATTTTATAAGAGGGTACCCATCAGCAATCAGTTCACCCTGCTAAGTTCCAGAGTGCTACCTCAACAGGGCTAAG
>NW_009926232.1:10846-13261 GCF_000696875.1 Nestor notabilis
AAAGAGAATATACTGGGTAGGATGCAACCACAGTCCAGCCTAAGAATTTTAGGGGATGCAACTTGGTTTTTTTGAAATTATTTTTTCACATTTCCACTCCTAATAGCAATAAAAAAGTGCTGTGCTTTGAATTTTATTTAAACAAAGACTGTATGATATTCTTCCAAAGCAATATTCAGATTTTAACTTTAGATGATAACACCATGTAAGGATGTCAAATGAAATCCAAGGTAGCAGATTCGCTAGCTCTAACATTGGCTCTTTCCTTTGGTATTTGTTGCCAGCAGAGGATCTACCTTTGAAACCCTCTGATTCTGTCAGCTCAGCTAAGGCAGTTACAGAACATAATGGAAAATTTGCACAAGAAAATCCATTATGTTTCCATTTCCATGATGCTTTTCAAACTGATACTCAAAGGTCTCAAAAAAGTAATGCTGACTTCCTAAATGCCTTCGTTATAACCAATCTCAAAACTCCTGGCATTTAACACACAAGTTTAATTTCCTCTTGCTGAAGATGAGACCTTTAGAAAGACATTAAAGCAATTACTGTTCTAGCTTGATACAGATCTAGAAACTGCCCACTGCCAAGTGCAAGACTTCAGATGATTAAGTCACAGAATTTAAGGAAGCATTTCTTCCTTGTTCCTGTCCTTTAGTTAACAGGCATATTTTAGGGCTTGTACTCCAAAACATTAATCATAGACCTCCACATGGTCCTTGCAAAAGGACCTAACAAGCTTAATTGAATTACCTATGCTATGGTAACTTAACAAATTCCAATATGTCAGTTGAACCACAGTACTAGGTTCAGCCAGAGTCAACTGGTTAAATTTTTCTTTGAGATTAGAATCTTAAGATAGTCAAGAAATGCATTTCACTCTTTGACACAGACTGAGAAACAACAAGTGCCTAAAAAGTATGTTAGACTCTAATAATGTAGCTGTCTCTCTGAATTTAAGAGGCAATGCACTTTCACAGAAGCATCTACGTTCCAAAATTGTATTACTCTGGTATCAAAACCATCTCATACTGGCAATAGCAAGAAGCTGATGCTAACCTGACAGCTGCTATCTATCATATTCTAGCTGTTAAGATGACCAATTCCAAGTTTAAGAACCAATATTTGCCCCTCTACTAGGAATTCTAGGTAATTTAGTAGCAGACACAGGTCTTTGAGTGCTCAGAGCGTTTCATAGGGGAAGCTTCTTGTTAGGGGAAGACTGGAGGCTCCATATAGAAGTAAATGTTAGGGAACAGGCTTGCCTTTTAAAAGGGTCACTGAAATGTGCTTACTGTTCCTTACCCAGAGCAGTCTTAACACTTCACTTTCTTCTTCACTTCTAAGAGAGCGCAGAAATGTCTTCTGAATCCAATTTTAGATTCTATGCTCTGTCCTTTGATAGAATAACATGCTATGTTCTCTCACACCCCTCCTTTTTTAATGTTTTAAGTGATGTCAAGTTATTTCCACCTCAGTAAGATGTCTCAGGGTAAAAAAAAGGTGTGGGAAACCATAATTGCCTGTAATTTACTGGGCAGTACCAAACCCCATTACAGAAATTAACAGAATTGAGTATTTCTCCTAACAAATAGATTCCTAAGCATCCTAAGAGATACTTTTTTTGGTACTCTATCTGTTAGAACACAGAACTAAGTCACTTTTACCCTAAAGCATTTATCCTAGATAATAAACCATTAAAAGGGTTCAGCTGGTTTTGGTGCCCAGGGATGTAGCCCATTCAGAATTTTTGTTCTGAAACACTGCAAAATCACATTTTCTCTGAGCATGCAGCTCCTATTTTAAAACAGGTGAAACATTAAGAGGTTACCTTGATCTCCTCCATCTGTTCTTTTTCTTTTTAAATTTAAGACTGCATTTTGTTGCTCCTTCACAGCTTCTCCAGGACAGTTGGGTCTTGGCAACTGGTTTCCTGGAGTTGGTCCTGGTCGGTTACTGAAATACTTCTGTTTCAATGCCTTAATGATAATGGAAGAAAAATAATTAAGTAATTGGCGTAAAGCGTCAGAGCACCATCTATAAAGAAGTTGCAATGAAATAAAGCACTTGCAATTGGGACTTCAAAACTACTTGGATACTTTTATACTAGAAGGTCACCTTGGGGCAAAACAAGATTTTGTGATCTCAATGACTACCCACAGCACTTTGATTTGTAAGCCGAAAAAGAATTTTTTTTGACTAGTGCTCAGACATCCTAACAGAACTCTAGTCTACACTGCAGGTGGCTTTCTACAAACAGTAAGTTTCTAGCTCTGAAGGGCTTACATTCTGAATAGACAGACGAGATAAGAGGATGAAGAAGTAATAATAAAGATTAGACTATATCCAAAGTCTTGATCTGATCCAGGACCTGGACACCAGCTGTTCTGCTAGCTTTTAAGATAGGTCTTTCCC
>NW_009926232.1:13292-15074 GCF_000696875.1 Nestor notabilis
GCTATTTCTCATTGTAAATTCTGAGAAAAACTTAATTTGAATTAGAGCATAAGATAAAACACAAGTGAGCAGGGTTAATTTCATGTAGCGGAATTACAAGTCCTATTCTAAAATTTTGGAATTCCAGAGTTTCCATAAATTATGGTTAAGGAAAAGAGGCTAAACTCTCTCTTGGGTAATCATTACTTTTGCTTATGTCTGTTACATGGCATTCAATGCCAGCTATAAACTATGCTAATACAGTAAGTGCAGCTTGTTTCCTGCCTTAAACTGTAGTGTCATCAATAAAAATGCTAGACTAGAAAAATCATGTATATTTAATATTCAAGTTAGTATCCTACTGTATGACTGGTAAAATTATTTCATATGTACAAACTAGTACAGAGGTGTCCAAAGCATAGCAGAAATAATTAGTTGGAAATTTATACTGAAAGTTCCCAAAGATAGTGACCAAAAAAACCCTGAATGTGCTCTGAAAAAGTCTTCTAGTAAAAAGATACATGCACTAATGTCCTGGATTTGGATCTGCCTTGCTTAACAAGTGATGAGGGAATCCTGCCCTCCAGGGGGCAACTCTTCCTCGAATGCTTCCCTAACAGTACAAGATGGCAGAATATCGTTTTGGAACTGCCAGCTGCTGTATATTCCTTATAGCAGAATGCAATATTCTGAACTAGAGCATTCTGCAAGGTTTTCATTCAAAATCCTTCATTTGTTCCCATCAAGGAGTAGTGAAATCAAGATCAGTTTCGCCTAAGTATAATGGAAAAGAATATTCAGATCAGAGTTTTGGTGTAAATCATCACAGAATTTCATGTTAAAAAAGAATCCAAAAAAAGTTTAAATGAAATTGAAAAAGAGACTGGATGAAGTAAGGATGAAAACCTTTCAAACCCAGGGAACAAGACATGCTATGGTAACACTTAAGTTTCAGCTAGGTGGCTGAATCTTGAATGTCAAATATTATGACTGTCTGAAAGCCATGATTCATACAAATTTTAGTTGTCTACTTTTGCTCTGTATTGGAACAGGGATGGCCAGTCAGCATTATTCAGGCCTGTCAGAGTTCTCTCTATGGAAATATATTTCTAGTATTTCACAGACAAAGCTATATGACATTACATTTCAAACCTGGCTTACTAGCTTCAAAGCACATTTGTATCCAGTATAAATGGAAGGTTAACAAACATTAGGACATAATGCAAAACTACTATACCTGAGTAGCTGTAAGCCTTGTGCAAGGATTAAATGTGAATAAGCCTTGCAGAAAATCAAGCAAATCGTCACCAGCTGCACTGAAGATATGGTGAAGCGGCATTCCAGGAAAAGACTTAAATGTGACATAATCCGGAAGATTTGTCATCCCCTAGAAAAGTGTATAAAATAGGACATATGTTTTTCAAGTTAACACAGAGAACTTCCATCCATCAGAAGCAAACTATCTTCCAAAACACCCTGCTAATTCTTGGTCACTGAAATAAAATTAATTTAGGAATAGTAGGTCCTAAAGACTTTCTGAAAAAAAAAGACTTTCTGAAAAAAAAGCAGCTTACAGAAGGTGGCAGTGAGGACCAGCAACCTGGGAAGAATACAGGAACATTGTCCAGGAAGCCAGGGACCAGGTTAGGAAAGCTAAGGCCCAGTTAGAATTGAATCTGGCAAGGGATGTGAAAGAGAACAGGAAAGGCTTCTGTAGGTATGTAGCAAATTAAAGACAGACTAGGGACAATGTGGGCCCTCTCCGGAAGCTATCGGGAGAACTGGCTACCCTGGATTTGGAGA
>NW_009926233.1:0-7266 GCF_000696875.1 Nestor notabilis
CCCATTTTATTAACAGTCAGTGGAGGGACATCACCAGTCCTGGATTCCTAAAGCTACATGAGGGCAGGGCACACTCTCTGGAGTAACAGTCCTGGTTCAGTTAGAAAGGACTTAGAAAGGGCTGGGATTTAGAAGGGGCTTTTTCTGTGGTCCTCAAAAGAACCACTGAACCCTTTGGGTTTCCTCCCCCTCTCCGGGATTGGTTTAACTGCCATTACTGTGCAGGGGCCCTGAAGTGCTCCCTGGGATAGCTCAGGAACTTCACCTGCGTGTCATGCCAAAAAGTAAAAGATACTTCCAAATCACAGAGTCATAGAATCATTTAGGTTGGAAAAGACCAGTGAGTCCAACCATTAACCCAGCACTGCCAAGTTCACCACTAAACCATGTCCCCAGGTGCCACATCTACACATCTTTTAAACACCTCCAGGGATGGTGACTCCACCACTGCCCTGGGCAGCCTATTCCAGTGCCTGACAAGCCTTTCAATGAAGACTTTTTTCCTAATATCCAGTCTAAACCTCCCCTGGTGCAGCTTGAGGCCGTTTCCTCTTGTCCTATCCCCTGTCCCCTGGGAGAAGAGACCAGCCACCTCCTGGCCCCATCCTCCTTTCACGTTGTTGTAGAGAGCGATAAGGTCCCCCCTGAGCCTTCTCTTCTCCAGACTAAACCCCCCCCAGGTCTCTCAGCCACCTCCTCATCACACTTGTGCTCCAGGCCCTTCACCAGCTCCGTTGCCCTTCTCTGGACCCGCTCCAGCACCTCAACGTCTCTCTTGTAGGGAGGGGTCCAGAATGGAACACAGGATTTGAGGTGCGGTCTCACCAGTGCCCAGTACAAATGTATGATCAACTAACAATGCTAAATACCTTACTTAGCATGAGAGCTAGACCTTGTATGGTAAGGAATCAGATAATCCACGGCTGCCAGCAACATTAAGTGTCTCCCATCCTTGAGAAGTCATCCTTGAAGGAGACCGTGTTATGAAGCGAGGCTGCAGGAGAAATGAATGGGACAATCTAAGGCTTGGGCACATGTGCACATGCATCAACATCAAGTGCAGAGAAAAGCTAACAAAGTGACCGAGACGTGGCTGGGCTGTGTTTGTGTAACCATGATGGCTGGTGCTGCATGCAGACTGGCATGCTAGCCCTGGGAAACTCCAAGTTGACAGTGAAGCACTTAAAAGGAGGATGTGCGCAAAAGAAGAATATAAATACTTTCCAGGAATGCTTATATTGTTTAGACATTTCAAGGAAAAAACGAAGCAAATGCAAACCACAGGGAAGAATAACAACAGTATTTCTGGAAAAAAATGTTTCAGAGCATTGTTTATTGCGTACTTCCTTACTGTTCTAATTATCAGCATGAGGTACAGCATTTATAAATAAAAAGTGAAGATTAAACCTTACTAAAGGAAGAAAAAACTCTGTTCTTCTAGGAAGGAATAGTTACTCCTTAGAAACAATTTTATTATTATTTATAGAGTTTAATGAATATGTTCTTTGATTTCCCTGATGGCTCACTGGGTCAAGACAAGCTTATATCTTACATTGTTATTTATTGAATCACTGTTCATTTTCCCATTAGTAGCAGCAGGATATGTTCTACTTTTCTGGTGACAATTTCCCGCTCAAGTGTATTCAGTCCTTTTTAGAAAATCACTTGGGATGAGGAGGAGCTTTCCATTTCATATTCGCAACCCAAACAGCTCAGTCAGCTCTTGCTACTCTAATCAAAATTCCCTGACATCTAGAAACAACACCTGCCTACAAATCCTTATTTAGACTTTACCTGACTTTTGTGTCAGAGAAGGGGCCTGTGAGCATGGCTGGGACTGAAAATGCCATCAGCTGATGCAGTGAACATAGAGGGGCCATTGCAATTGCGGGTTCATGCTTGCATTTTAAACTGCAGAATGCTGCAGTCATGAGCCTGAACAAACTCACACCATGCAATAAAGTTCTCAAAACACAGGAGAGCGCAAATGTACAGTTTGCCTAGGGAATTTCAAAAATGGGGCTTGTGCAAACTACCTGTTAGACAAACCAAAGTGTGAGTATTCAACAGGAGCCTTTCCTAGCTCTCCAAGGGAAAAAACAACATTGGTGAGGCCCTGGCACAGGCTGCCCAGAGAAGCTGTGGCTGCCCCATCCCTGGCAGTGTTCAAGGCCAGGTTGGACGGGGCTTGGAGCAACCTGCTCTAGTGGAAGGTGTCCCTGCCCATGGCAGGGGTTTGGAACTGGATAGCTCATCCAGTTAAGGTCCTTTCCAACATAAACCATTCTATGAGTCTGTGATCGTGATTCTATGATCACGACCTGGGACAAGCCCCACTGCCTCCCTGCACCTGCACGCCATGTGCCCGTCTGAGTAAAGAGGCGAGTCCACTGCAGGTAAACTCCTAGTTTCGTTGTGTCTGTGTATCTGGATGTCTGGAAATACATCCATTAGTGTTCATGCTGGTCAGCAAAAGCTACAATGTGAAACTACCCATCGGTGTTGCCACAGATGCTTCTTAAGTGCATGACAGCTCCGATGAGACTCTTCAGGCCAGCAGGGAGTGAAGCTTTGGGGGTCTGGGATATTAAAGCAGCTCAAAAACCCCCAACATACGCATCTGCACGTGTGCACATGAATACAAAAAATCTTTGATGCTAACCCATGCTTGTTAACATTAGCAGGTGATTTGAAATATATTCATTGAAATTTAAAGTTCCAGAGAGAAGGAGTTATCTCCCTGCCTCTGGAGACTGGGGATACCATGTGCAGTTCCGTCCCAGTGCACTTTTTCTGGTTGTATTTGGAACTGAGCAGCATTCTGCTTTGGGAATTTGCAGTAAATAGGACATGTCAATGTATTTATATAAGAATGAAGTTGCTGAAGATATATGGCCTGAAGAAGTGTTTTTGCAAGCTAGAAAGCAGTAAAATGTGAGACTGGAGCACAAAAATTAAAAATGAAGCTTAAAAAAGCACACATAGCCAGCTTTCCTCCTCACTGGGCAGAGCCCACAGTGGATTGGAGTTTTTTTCTCCTTCTGGAGGGTCATATTTTCCTCATTTTTCCAGATTGGATAGCAAAAATCTAGGATTTAAAAAAAAAAAACAACAAAGGTCCATGTTCAGGTGAATAAACTGTTTTCTTCAAGTACATGCCCTGATTATCTTTTCCTCTAGCAAAAAGTGTCAATTGTTTTAGATTTCTGTTAACTTAAATCAGTTGGACATGGTAGGATAGAACACCTACCCCCAGCTGGAGGTGCCGTGAGGGGAATGAAATTTAATATTCATAGAACTAGAAACGGAAACATGGCTGTTGTTTGGGACCTAGAGACAGCTCAGATTTCCAGCCTGGAGGAAGGTATCTGCAGAACTCACCTAGGCTTATTGAAGAAATTAAAAAAGAAGTCCTAAAAAAGCTGAAAATTCAAGTATTGTGCAATGTTGGTTCTTATAATTTAACCCCCTTGTACGCCTATCATGTAGAAAATTGTTTACGTTTATCCATGTATTGTGTTTGATCCAAAAGAATAGCAGAAAGATTCAACCTGATCTAGTTGAAGATGTCCCTGTTCATTGCAGGAAGGTTGGACTACATGACCTTTAAAGGTCCCTTCCAACCCAACCCATTCCATGATTCTGTGATTCTGCCTTTACTCATTTTTTATTTGTTTGATTCTTGTTTTAAAAGAGAAAAGAAATATTTCAGCTACCTAAAATTTTTAATTCAAGAATTCTTTACTTGGCTCTCCCCACACACACTGTCCCATGCTTTGTGCTTACATAAACATAGTAAATGAGTAAATGATACTGTTCTTCTTCGCCTTGGATGATAGACATTGTCAAAGTGCACATGGTGTGCTTTTACTACAGCAAGATTCTTCTTACTGTCTGATACCTGTGTAGGAATCCTGATGGTTCCAGTTATAATAGTATGCACTCACACCCATCTATTCAGTTTCAGAATAACTTAATTGAATTTTTTTATAGTGAATTATTATATCTATAATTCAGTGTGTGTATGTGCATTATAAATATATATATATTTGGCAGATCTCTTGGTCACATACTGCTCACTCATTCAGCATATGATATATGTTTTATGTGTGTGGTTTTAAAGAGTCTATTATCTTTAAAAAAACCTTAGGCACTAGGAGAAACATCTGTAGTCTAATTGATATCTCAGGGCATCCAGAAGTTTTGACCTTTTTACTTAAAAAAAAAAAAAAAAAAATTAAGAAATCTTCCAAGAATTGTTTTTGTTACTGCAGAAAGTTAGCTCACTGCCCAATAGGAAATAGTCACTCAGTCAGACATAAATCCATTAATAAGCAAATTAAACAAGCTCCTCATGAGTCAGTGTTATCATTTTTTTTTTAAATCAGATGTACAACTCTTAGTTGTATTGAATAGCTTAATTTGCAAGGTTATCTGCACATGCATGGTTAATGTGTGTATATGTAGAGGTAGGCCCTGAGGCAGCAGGACTTGACTTACTGTGGTGGGAGTGAAGCACGTTGACTTTACAGCTGACTGAGTAAAGAAATGTGCGAGATTTCAGGGCCTGATCTAAGCCAGCAGAACAGTTTTACTAATGACTTAAATGGGAGCAAAGTCTCACTAGAAGGTGGTTAGTCCAGAATTACAGATAAATTTCACACTAGAGCTGGCCAGATGATAGCAAACTTGATTCATTAGTCTTTAAATGGTTGAAAGGGACCTCCATTTTGCTACTATACACATGGAACACGTTTGTTGTTTGTTCAAATTCAGGCTACTAAACATCGTTTTCTCAAACTGAAAGGTTTATTACTTGCAAAACCCGAATAATGTGCTAATGTCATGTCAGTGTGTTTATAAATTAAAAAATAACTATTTTTAGTTTTTTGACAAATAGAAATTTGACAGTTGCATTCCTACGGGTAACAAGCCAAAGTAAAGTGTTGATGAGCAATCCTTAGATGAAAATGTGTTTGCGTTTGGTGAGTACACACTTATGTATCTAGAAAGGTCAGTTAATGAGCAACCACCTACAAATGGACCTCTGCTCACACTGGCTGTTGGACCAGAGTACTTCAACCATCTTCATCATACATCAGGGTAACTGCTTACTGCAGAACAAAAATTAATTACCTAACACCTAAAATTCTAAATTTTAAAGATTCTTACTGAATATGTTGTGAATGAAGACAATGTTTTATTTTCTCACTTCAGAATCTTGCTCAGTTTTGCAAAGTTGTTAGTTGTCAGAGACAAGCTGGACTTGTCAAAAGCCATTTCAGTTTGTACCATAAGCAGATACTTTGTAAGTTGTGAAATATTTTGGGATTGAGTGTCCCAGGGCATTCAGTGTTTGTACTGCTGAAGGGCTGAGACACTCTGCTGTAGCTGTTACTGTACCATGGAGAAGAAAGAGCAGACAATTTTCCTCCCCTTAGGCTACATGGGCAAAATTGGTAATGGAATTAATGGGAAAGGGTGGAAAAAGACTTTGGGAAATTTGTTGTAGAGTATCTGAAAAGAAATACGTAAGAAGACTTATGAGGCAGTACTATTCTCAGAAAATGGCTTAGGCGGCAAAACCAAATGTTAACAGTTTAGCCCTCCACGGGAAAAAAAAGGGGAAATTCAGAGCCCACAGGCAGCCTGAGAATTTGAAGAAAACCAGAGGAAGAATTTTGTTACGAAGTACTCTGCCTAATATTCTAGCCTTGTCCACTGGATTTGCATTACATAGCTCTTCTTGGCCTTTCTCCCTATCAACCCTGACTTTGCTAGACAGAAAATTCACCTCCTTGTGTGAGACCCAACCAAATCCTGACCCTTTGTGTTTCTGCTAGGTGTCAAAATGCCACGTACACACACCATGTACAGAGTGACTGTGTAAAGGCATGTGTAAGGAACAGACATAGTGTGTTACGATGTTGAACACAGTATGTCTAATGAGTTTGCACATGAAGTAGTTTGTAATTTAGCTGTAATTTTATTTTTCAAGATGCTATGCTCATTTTTGAGTGAAGTGCTAAGGAGGCTAACACTCCGTCACTATGCCTTAGCGTCTTTAAACTCTTGCTAGATCTGAGGATAATGCTTTCTTTTATTATAAAGCAATCTTGAAAATCTGTTAGAATGGGTCCAGAGAAGGGCAACGGAGCTGGTGGAGGGCCTGGAGCACAAATGTGATGAGGAACAGCTGAGGGACCTGGCAGGGTTTAGCGTGGAGAAGAGAAGGCTCAGGGGGGACCTTATCGCTCTCTACAACTACCTGAAAGGAGGATGGAGGCAGGAGGTAGCTGGTCTCTTCTCCCAAGGAACAAGGGATAGGACAAGAGGAAATGGCCTCAAACTGTGTCAGAGGAGGTTTAGGTTGGATATTAGGAACAATTTCTTCACAGAGAGGGTGTTCAGGCGTTGGCACAGGCTGCCCAGAGCAATGGTGGAGTCACCGTCCCTGGAAGTGTTCACAGTGTAGGACAGGCCCTTAGTGACATGGTTTAGTGGTGGCCTTGGCAGTGCTGGATTTGATGATCTTAAAGATCTTTTCCAACCTGGTTGATCCTGTGGTTCTATTTCTGTAATGCAACACTCTTAATCATAATGGCTTCCAAAACGTTCCATGTGAAATATATGTCCCCTGCATTCTAGTACAATGGCAATGCACATCACCTTAGAATGAATTTGTGATGGATAGTATATGAGAGAATATCTACCACAGCAACATCGACACAGTCAAACTACTACATTTCAGTACAATCTGAAAAGGTTTTCCAGGGTGCTCAGTGATCTGTAGGCTCTCAGTAGCATTCAGTGCTGTGTGGATGTCTCTTGGCATCTGGAGGTGCCTGCTCTGTGGTAATGCAGTTGTAATGTCATGCAAGAGTGCCTTAAGTATGCTAATACTCCTTGCCAAGATCTTAGCTCTGTTCCAAGGTCCTTTTAAGGGCTGGTGGCACTACACTCATCTGCAGCTTGAGCCATGTCACTTTTATTGCTGCTTTTTCTCTCTTCAAGCAGAGAAGAATGAACCTGAAAAAGTTTGACCTCTACTTGCTAAGAGTTCATAATGGCTGAACGTGAACTCCTCCTGCTGACCCTTTCCTTCTCCTTGGACTCCAGGGGTGGATTGGTGATGGCACAGTTTTCGGCTGTCAGCCTCCATATTTGTCATTATGCTGAAGGAATTGTAGAATCACAGAATAGTTTGGGTTGGAAAGGACCTTGAGCTCATCCAGTTCCAACCCCTGGCACAGGCAGGGGCACCTT
>NW_009926233.1:7283-32463 GCF_000696875.1 Nestor notabilis
CACCCGCGCTTTAACCACTGCCAGGGATGAGCCAGCCACAGCTTCTCTGTGCCTTCGCATTTGTCAGCATCAACCTTAGAGAGGGAGCTGAATTCATCTGACTGAAACATGCACTCTGTCTGGGCCAGATACAAAGATATGATCTTACATATATCATATATAAATAAATATATATATACACACACACATATATACACAATATATAAATATGCATAATCTAAATATCATATATGAATATACATAAATATATTTTTAGATAATATACATTCATTTTATATATCTATCTATATAGAGATAGATATATGTATATATACATATATTTTGGGGGTGTTCCCCCCAGAAATCTGCACTCCAGGAATACAGTGATCCTCTAAGATGGCCTCTTCCTGCCTCCTGCAGCCAGGCTTCCACCAAAGGGAGCACATACATGGCCCAATTCCACCATGGAGAGGCACCAGTGAGGGGTTCATTCTGAGGGAAAGCTGTATCATCTGCCTGCAAAATGCAGAAGTAGGTTGGCCCTGACTGCGTTTTGAATTGCACTTCCTCAGAGATACAGAAGCTGGCGGTTTGCAGAGGCAACTTTTTGAGAATGAGGGTATGATTTTGATAGCAGGGTTAACACTTTTCTTGAAGGAGGTGAAGAGATGGGGAAATTCCTTAGAAAATATGCATCTGTCACTTTTTTAGTTGATGTTCTTAAAGCCTGAGGAAAGGACTGGTTTTGAGTGCTTTGTAAGGTTCACTGAAGAGTGTGAATTTTTTAAAATAGCCATTACCTTGTCACTTCCCAGTGAGCTGCAATGGCACAATTGCTCTCTTGTTTCTTTGCATCAATTGCCTACACTTAATTAGTTTCTACTGTGATATAGATAACCTATATCAAGCCTTCACATAACTTCAAAACAGGTTTCTCTATTTAAACATATACCACTGCTGGCTTCCACTGTGCTGTAGGCAGGAGGGCGTTTAGCTGGCAGAGTGCTTGTTCACAGGCCTTCTGGGGTCTTTTGTTTGTGTTTAGAGAAACCTTCAGTCCCATTTCTTACCAGATTTCAATGCTGAGTCACACACAGCTTTTTGTCTACCCACCAGCACCCTTGCTGCATTATCAGCCTGATGTTTTGTCCAAACCAACAACCAGTCCTTCCTCCATATGCTTTTTAATGAGTGTTGATGTCAAAACAAAAATTGTTTTCTGTGCAAGGACAGGATCTTACATCCTTCTGCATCTTCCAGTGTTTTCCCCCCTTGAACATTGAAGACTTTCAGTGTTGTGTGATATGGATAGACAGTGATATGGATAGGCACTACCATGATGGAGATCAGCACAGATCAACGCTTACAGGGTTAAGTCATGAGTATGTGTTTCAAATCAGTAGATGAACTTTTAGACTGATACATCCTATTATTTTTTACTCCAAATAGGACTGTGCCACAGAATAACAAACTGCTATAAGGGGCTAGGGTTAATAAATTGGTATCAGACTGGGACCATCGTAGACACATTTATTCTTTTATTTAGGGACAGAGTTCACTATTGAATCCCACACTTTAACAGAAATGGCATATGAAAATCCAGCTCCCAAATTTGCTCTTCTGTAGCTAACTTTTTGAAACAAGCCTCAACTCCCTTTTATCTTTTTAAGAATAAACAACACTAAAAGGTAACAATTTTCTTTCAGAAACGCAAACCAGCAGGAGATAAATTTTATTCTCACCTACTCTGGTATTCTGCTGAAAGAACAATGAAGTCGTGTTGCATTTTTCCCAGCTTGGAGAGTAAAAGCTGTCCCCAGGAGCTTAGAAAATGCCAGCTTTTTCCAAACTGCTAAAACTGTCAGTGTGGGATGTTTTGGGTTTGTTTGTTTTTTTTTGGGGAGGGGGGGTGTTTGTTTTTCAGGCTAGGGGAGGAGGCAGGGGAAGAAAAGAACAGATTAATCTAGAACAACCCATAGAAACTATGCACTGACCAAACCTGTTTAACCTTCATTTAAATAGTTTAAATAGATGGCAACTCTCATCTTAGTCAACAATGTGAAATTATTATCAACAATAAAACATTCTTGTAAGTGTCTGCCAAGCCCCCATCTCAGCCAGAGTTTCTGTTGTTTTGTTGGAGCTTAGAACATGACATCTATTTCTTTTTCAAAACGCCTGCTATAATAGGCCTCTCTCCCCCTGCATTTGCTGAGCCAGGGATGGCCACTTCCAACCTACTCCCAGCCAGGTGCAACCAGGAAAGTTATTAACCCTTTAGCTTGAACTCCAGGGTGGCATCCTGCTCAGCATCTACGGAGTTAGAGTGTGATCTCCCAAATGATTAATGAATAAAGCTCTAGAAAACTTAATTGGGACGAGATATCACTCATTTGATATATAAAGTAATTTTAGTACTTTCCTTAATCTGGCTGCCCAAATGAGTTTGATGGAAATGAAATAGCAAGCTGGTCACATGGTGCTGCTCCACAAGAAATTATTTTTGTTATTTTCTATCGCAGACCATAATCTTTTATGCCCCTGATTCGCTCTCCATATCAGTCAGATTCAATACATCACACCAAAGATGATCCAGGAATTTTAAGGCAGGAAAAGAGGTGATTTTCTTTTCTTTACTAAAAAGAAGGAATTTAAATTCAAATGTTATGTTGATCTTAGATTTTATGCAGCATATATGCAGCAAGTCTGAATATATGGTGAATGACGTGTTTACTGCCAGTATATGACAAATTTATGTTCAAACCTTTTCCATATGTCTCCTAAACCCCTTTGGCTTTGACGATTTTTTTTTGAAGAAGATGATTAATAGAAGCTATTTCTGCTGCAGACTTTATTACTTACCCAGAGACCATCAACCCCACCACACCTTAAGATGGAAATCACAAAGAGCTGAAGTTGCTGGGTTACAAAGGCATATCAGTCTGCTCCAATGCCTGAAAGTTTAGTCACACAAGTTCCACTACTGAACAGGGACCACTGCTGCTAAATGTAAGTGGGAAGAAATCACTTTTTCCCCTCTCTGTTTTTGATGTTCCATGGAAAGGAGTCCATTTCTAATTAAGACATTCTCTTTCTTTATAGACCTCACAGAAGATATAGAAAATTCTTTTATCCAATGTCTGAATTATCTATACCTGTGTAAGTGTCCATATATTATTTTCAGGCTGTAATACTCCTCAGATATTGCGAGGAGATTATCAAGATGCAACCAAATTCCTGTAACCTTTATCAGCAAATAGAATCCAGCTTTCACATACGTCTTATTAGTCAGGAACGACCTCATTACTTCCAATTTTCTGACCAATAGCAGATTATTTGCAGGTACGAAGATGGTTTTCTCTTTAACACTTCTGACCTATTTTGTTGCCAGTACCTTGAGAGTTGGGATTTGGCAAATGACCTCTGTCCTGACTTTCCTTCCCTTGGAGGATTCAAACACCTTCAGCTCACCATGAAGCTAACGAAAGTTGTGAGGTATTTGGACATTGGAGATGATCAGGCTGTTTCCTAGCTAGACTTCGCTAACTTTGAATAGCAAAGCTTAACAAGAAAAATCAATACAGTAAAGACTAAATCTACAAATGCTTAGCAATCATGCAATGTTAAGCAAACTTCAGGCAAACAAGCACGTGTGGTATTCAAATTTCCCTTAGTCACTTGAGTGGAAAAACTGACGTGATTGTCAATTAGTGGGATGGGAGATTCAGCTTCTTTAACCAAGAAACCACAGCGCAGCATTAGACTCTTTAGTTAAAACAAATGTCTCATTACAAAGGTACTTTGATATTTCTTGTGTTTATATGAGATCAGTCATCATCCAGGTACTGAGGAGCTGTAAGATTAAGTAAATGTGGACTCTAAGTAGGTCCTACCCCTCCTTTTCATGGTTTCATCACTTTTGGCAAGCCTATACAGCACTGAAGGTTAATGATGAGCTAATACCTTCTTAAACTGTCTGTTTAAGAAACAGAGAAGAAAACGCTGAGCATCTCCCTGCTGCTTCAGCACATGAGCATGCTTTCTCTTTCTTGCTCAGATGAATGACTTGCTGCCTCCCAAACTGTGAGTCAAAATATCTGCTTTTCCCTTTCTGCACTGTTGTTACGTTGCCAGCGTTCAGAAACTAGTGTCAGCATGTACTTTATGCAAGCAGGACTCAAAGGCTGGTGTATTCTGAACTGCAGCAAAATCCTTTTATTTTTCTTTAGGGAGTTTGTTCAGAATTCTGTTGAGTTAGAGTCACTGTTTCACACTCAGAAATGTAGAAGTGCATGGGACAAACCCAGTGCTGGCTAGAAAATAAAATTCTAGATAGTTGTGTCCTTATGCTTTGCACTAACAGTATGGTGACTGAGGGTGACTTAAGGTTAAACACTTTTGTTTTTCAAAAAGCTGCTAAGCACTAATTCATTAGAACCCTGATGATCTCTAGTCCCTGTAACAGTGTGCCATGGTTTTCTTAATTTTTATTTCTTCTTTGCTTGTTATGACTCTATAGAGATACTATTCTTGCATTGGCTAGGCTCAGGCTAGTACCATCCCTGAGACAACGATGGGTGGGACAAATTAAAATAAGTGCTTTTCCAGACACAGCTATGTCTTGCTTTGTGTTCTCTTCTTTTTGGCTTTACTGCTGGACAAAGAATAGCTCAGATAGGAGACATATGTTTCAGTAAGAAGCCAGATGTGTTTACTTTGAAGGTGAGGGATTGTGATAAAGAACAGTCTTGATCTTATGGAATTTTATCAAGAAAGGTGACTAATGCTGTCAGAGTTTCCCTGTCTGAGCCCATGCTGAAGGCAAGAGCTATTCACTGCACTTTATCGGGATGAAGGCACAAGGGTATTACTAGACTCTGCCCATAAAAGATAGGCATGAGAAGTCCTTCAGACATCTGGAGTTTAACACTGGCTGCTCTCTGCATTGATGATCTCCCTTCAAGGAGAAACCTCCTCTGGGAGAAATGTGCTAGTGATGTCTGGTGAAATGGTCCCTCCTCTCTGCAAGCATTGCTGATAGCAGTCTGGTGAAGAGGGGACCTCTAATCAGTGAAACTCCATCTGCAAAGAGCCAGGTCTGACCTCGCCGCTTGTTTGGCATGGCTGACATAACCTCCTAGACTGACAGGCCTCTTCCTTAGTTTGTGTGTAAATCACATGAGTCATGTTCCCACTGTTCACAGGCAGGAATTTGGTTTTGGAAGAGTTAACTTGGCAGCCATCCCCATGGAATCATAGAATCACAGAATGGTTTGGACTGGAAGGGACCTTGAGCTCATCCAGTTCTGACCTCCTGCCAAAGGCAGGGACACCTTCCACTAGACAAGTGGAAGCCACTAGCCCCGTCCAACCTGGCCTTGAACACTGCCAGGGTGTGGCATATAAATATATGTCTATAAAAAATAAAGAATAAATCCTTACTAAAGAAAGAAAAACTCTGATACTCTAGGAAGGAGGAAAAGTGGATTGGGAGGCAAAAGTGATTGGCTAGATTGTTACTACTTAAAAACAATGTTATTAATATTTATAGAGTTTATTGGATGAATGGTGAAAAGCTAACCACTTTCTGTGCACTGGCAGCTTGCTTTTATGAAAAGCACTGGATGTAACTGAGGAAGACACAACAAATTCTATCACAAACAAAATCAGTGTCCAATTTTCTGCCAGCGTGTTCTGCCTTTGTTTGGAATTGAAAAGGAACACCTGGAGTCCTCGATTGGATCTCATGAGACTGTGAGGTCAAGAGCAAGGCTGGAACATGCCAAGGAGTCCTGGCTGATATGCATCTGTGAGCAGAACATGGTCCCTCCCTTGGAGGTATGAGGGCAAGAACAGCTAATCACTGCGTTTTTTCTCCATCAGACTCCTCCACTAGAAAGCAGATGATGATGATTGTTCAACCCTGAACAAAGACCAGGACTAGACAATATAAATGAAGTTGTTTTTCTCTTAATTCTTAAATTCCCTCCAAATAATTCAGAGAAAAGACATTTTAACATAATTTATTTAGTATACCAAAAGGAGACACTTACTTAGTATGTTATGATGCAGTTGATCATTTTTGGAAAAAAAAAAAGTATCTGTGTCATAATGTTTTTATTGGTTTTGGGATCGTTTTGGGGTTTGTTGTTTTTTTTTTTACATCACCCAATGACTCAACACAACCAGCATATCAAGATACTGGCCATTGCCTTCATATTACATCTGAAATACAGAACTGAGTTAACTGCCCATGTACAGCAGTAGGATGTGCCAATTATTTGCCAAACAACTTGCAAAGTTGAATGACTCCAAGTAATTTTGCAGACATCCTGTAAACAGGTATTTACGCAAGAGCCCTTCAAACACAAAATTAAGAAACATGGTGAAATGATATGCTGTCCCTCAAAGGTGGTGATTTTTTGTTCTTTTGTTTTTTAAAAAGACAAATATATATATATATAAAACGTATGATAATCATTCCATTTAAAAGTATAGTAAGTTCTGAGTGTAGCTGGTTTCTGTTCTCCTGCCAGCTTTTCCATTTTGTCTTCTACCAAGCTTTGCATGATTAGTCAGATCAGTTTGAAGAAGCTGTTGTCTCTCCTTCAAGAGGATCCCTATTTATTTCCTGTGTGGGTGTCTCCTTCCTCTATATCTCCTCTTGCTCTTAAAACACTTATTCCTGCTAGCAGCTGGCTTAAAAGTTTACTGTAGTTGGATCAGGTTTGCCCATTCAGCATCATTTGAGAGCCATGAATTCCTTGATTAGTTATATGCACTCTTATTACACAGAGAGCTGGTTTCCTTCTCAGGCAAACCATTTCTCTCAGTCTTGTGGAAATTGGGCTCCTCATTGATGTGGAAAGTCTGGGTAGGCAGAACTCATGTGAGAACACAGCTGGAAAGTAGTCATTATTATAGTGGAGACAAGACTGAGCAGAGGAAAAAATGACTTGGAGAAGTGGAGATTTATTTCATTTGGTTGCATTAGAAAGCTTTGGAGGAACAAAGTTCTCCCTCATTCAAAATATTTTATGTCCACTTCTAACTGGTTCCAGTGCAATTAATTTCAGATTAAATTATCTTCCTAGGACTGCAAGTGGAGGTGGAAGTTGGCATGAAAAGAAAACGCCAGTGTTTTCCTATTGAATTTATAATTAAGTTCTTGCAAACATTGTTAAAGAAGGAATTTTGAACAGAGTGATACCAGGGTGAGGATTGGAGCAGCTATTACCTCTGGCCCTAAAGGTTGCCAAACAGTATTAGTTACCATAGACTTCTCTCCTGTAGGAATTGGTTACCCTATTTGTATTTAATTCCTATGCATCTCCATGAATAACAGCATGAACTCTAAACAGCAAAAAAAATTTGTAAAATTACCTAACAAAACTTGTACCATGGGAAAGTCTGAGGAGTTGGCTCATCATATTGTTTTCCCCCTCAAGCTTTTTAAAAGAGCGGATTGTGGAAAAGAATGTGATATTCTCCTGGTATTTATCCATTTACATGAACTGTATAGCTACAAATATCCAAAAGAGAGACAGATTCTTCTGCCTAGCCAGAGGAAGAAGAATGTGAGGTTTGCTTTGTGGCATTGCAGTGTGCTTTGACTATATGGTTCCTGTTGATGAGTGACACAGGGAAAATGGGTGTGTGGACAAGGACCATGCAAGCCAGAAAGGACAAGTGTAGAGCACTGCGTCTCAGCAGCCATCATCTTTTCAAACACAGACTAAAGAGCAGCCAAGGTAGCAACATTTTGTAAAGGGGAATGGCTGTGGTCCAAAGGTTGGATGAGTCAACAATGCTGTTTGGGTGAGAAAGTAAACACTCTTCTGGGAGTGAAACTAGAAGATAGCCTGTGAGAGCAAGATGAAATAACCTTTCTTCTTCCTCCTTCAGTGCTGCAAGGTTTTCATGGCAGTGAGATGTTTTAGGTACTGTGCATGGAGGAAAAATAATCTGGAGAGAATGAAGCAAGTAGCAATCTTGTCAAAGATCTAAAATAAAAGATCTCTAGAGGAAAGATAAAAATTATTTACATGTTTACCTAACCAAGAGAAAGTAAGCCTCCTAATAAAACAAAACAAAACAAAACAAAACAAAAACCAAACCTTGCAAAAGAAAAAACCCAAAAGTTCTCCCATGCTGATGATCAATAGAAAGCAGAGTTTAACTTGCAAAAAGGAAGCTTAGGTTACTAGTTAAGGTTTTTCCTTAGGAATAAGGAAATATTTTGCAGGAGCACTGGTGGCTGTTGCAGTTGTGAAGAATGGTTTAGGCAAATGCTGTTCAAGCACGACACATACGATTGATCCTGCTTCAGTCAGAAGGACGGAAGGTGCCTTCATCTGGTTTCTTCGTATCTTCGAGTCTGTGACATTGACCAATAGTCAGGGAAATTTTAACCAAAGGTTCAAATTGACTTGCCAGCCTCAATGCAGGGATGTATACTGGGACTGGAGCTAGGAGATACATGTGAAATGAGCCTAGAATTTAGGCAAGATTGTGTCCTTTTAAAGCTTTTCTGTTCCACTCTCATGCATAATAGGCATTTTATCTGCTTTTGTGATTTCCAGTCTGACCCAGGTATCCAATCAGAGGTCTGTAGTTGGTAGCCAAAACTTAACTGGACATTCTGGATTAATGTGCAGAGCAGAATGGAATATTGTGATCTGGATGTCAAAGTACACACAGCTGTTGAATTAAGCATTGATATATTGGGAAGGGCAGGCTTTTTGTCTGCAGTTTCTTCTTTTAAAAAGAGCATGCTTTGGTTTAGCAGGAAATGAGAAAGTTAATCATTCCTTAAATTATGCCTTAATTTATCATAAAATTGTTCACTTTAGATCAATTATCCATATGCAGATGATTCAAGATCTTAGTGGCAAGACTTCTTCAATTTCTCAATTGTATTTCTTTGTCCTTCAGGGCACAAACAATGGGAATGGAAACTTGCTTAATCTGTAATTATGAACATCCTTATTTTCTGCACTTTATTCATCTCTCTAATAATTCTGAGTGTTTGCTGTCTGTGCAGATGAAGAGATAAATGTGAACTAGTTTCACTGGAAAGCAACAGGATTCTGCTTTTTATGTCTGCATGTATTTCACTCAAGATAATCTTTCCTCTGCAGACTTAAAATGCAGTTTATCAGATTTTATTTCTTATAGAATATGCATATGTGAAAATGAACATACTACTAAAAAAAGAGCCATTGAGAATGCAAAAAGTGTTGATGCAAAAGCTGACATTGCAAGGATTCTGCTTCCCTTAGTGTTATTGTCGCTCCCATAAAGAGCCGTGGATATTTGTCATTCATGCTTATTCTTAGCAGAAGTTGTCTGCTGTTGCTTTCCTGAAGAATTAAGGGTCACAGCAGAGAACAAACTTTATCTTCTGAAATGTATTTAATGCAAGAATCTTGACACATAAAAGAAATCACTAGTAGAGAACATAGGCAGAGATAAGGTTTTGTACATGTGTTTAAAAAATAAAAATTAAACCCCACTTGCACAAGTCAACCTAAAGTAGGATAGATTTCAAGAATTCAAGAAAACCATTACCACTAGTAAAGTTGTATCTTATGACTCTGATTTCCAGAGTCATATATGCAGTTGCACAAAAACTTTCCTTCCATAAGTAATTAGTGGAAGAGAGACTTCTATTTTCATACAACATTTTGGAATATTCATTTAACTATGAAGCATTTTTGCATATCTGTCTTTTAGTTTTAAATGCCATGGTATCAAGACACCTGACAAGTTTCTGTGGACTTATAAGCATGTTATGTCATGCTAATATTACAATACTATTATTTTTGCACATAACTACAATATATAAACTATAATTGATATTGTTAGAAAAACCTTATATTTTTTTCAACATTCCTCTACAAAGTTGTAGCACTTACAGTGTCCATTTGAAATTGCTGTACTATATTCCAGGGGGAAAATGAAGCTCATCTAAGTATGCCAAAGCAAATTATTTGGTGGTACAATTTTTATTCTGCTTTCCTTTGTAAGAAAATGCTGAAAATACTTGTGAAAAAAGTTGTGTAGGTTTGCAGGTAAATACCTGAAAGAATACCAGCACACACTCTTCCCTAACTTTTCTTGGTGTTTCTTAACCAGAAAGCTCTGGAAATAGTCTGGTGAAGTTACTTTCCCCATTTCTACACTCAAGTTTGATTTAGTTCAGTCATTGTATTAAAAAAAAATCCCTTTTAGAACTGAGATTGTTTATACAAGATCATTGTGTTTTAGAGAAAATGTGGTATCTTTTGTTTGCTTTCTAATACGCTTCCTTGCATGTAAGCTTCAATGTCCACCATTGGCATCATGCTTACAGAAGCATTGCTAAAAATATTTTTAAGACATTACTCTGTGATATCACTTACTTTTCAACTAAAAGTGCAAAGAAGTTGTGATTATACTGGAGTAGTTTACCAAAATGACATGTTCACAGCGCTGCAACCTGGGATTTTCACTGATTTAATGACATCAGGTTTTCTACTGACTCAATCTTATTGGCAAAACCCAATTCATATACACAAATCTGGAGCATGAGGGCAGCTCTCTTTCTTTCCACAATATGTTTATAAATGTCTGCATTATAAACATAAATACATAATCCTTTTTACCTCCAGCTGAGCTCTTAAATCCAGTGGCATTTCGAGCTTTAAAGGTTAATTATGCACTTTGCAAGCAAATGTTCTGATACTAATTTAAAACTTTGCTTTTCATTAGTGGGTATAATCAGACCTAAAGTGAATAACTTTGCTTCATCTCTATAATGTTTTTCAGAGCTCTGGACATCCTTTCCCTCTCCCATCCCACTGTGTCCATGGCATGATTTAGGCAATGTTATAGCAGCCACTGAAATGAAAGGAAGAACAGTCCACCCCATTTGCAAGGAGAACTGCTGTTCTCATGTGCTCTCTAGAAAAGATTAATTCAGTGCTGTGAAATAAAAACGTGTTGAGAGACTGTTCCCAGTCAAACAGCTGCTGCGTTAGATTGTCATCATTGTGGGACGGATAAGATTTACTTTGGGCTGCTTTTTTTTCCACTGCACCCCCGTGATAAGAATTCTTGTCTTTCTGCTAGTTATATTTTAACCTACCTGCTGTTTTTCTTATTTGAAAAGATAAAGGGAGCAGACTTTGGGCAAAGGTCTGAAGTAGCTTTGCAGTACTACTTCAAAGACTTCTGCAGTTGGACACTGCAGTTGAACTGCTCATTCTAGTGGCTATAACACTTTAATGAATGTAATTGCCTTATGTAATATAGAGAAATTAATTAAGAGATGTTGTGGGTACTTTACTGGTTTAAAGTAGACTCTTTCTGCAGATTCATGAAGGCACAGTGTAACTCAGCACTTCTCTAAAAGCCAGCGCTGGGATCCCGGTGGTGGCTGTATTAGGTCCTGCTGGGAAACTATTTTTAGACCTTCAGCTATTTAGGTAATTGAAGTTTTCCCCCCTTCCAGCTAAAACCCTCTCTGTTGTATAACTCTGCTGGCAACCAGCTTCGTGCAAGGGACAGGAGGGTGCAGGAGGCCCTATGGCATACACTCCCATGGGAGAGATAAAGAACCACTCTCAGGTTTGGGGATTTAGCAGCCATCAAAACTAAGAGTTATAGAAAGTTCATGTGGGGATGGAAGGTTCATTAAGTAACTGAAAGAGCTGGAACACTGGCTCATGTTTACTTACAAGGCTGCAAATGTGTTGATGTTAATTTCTTGTGTAAAGTGTGTTACCAGCATGCTCAGCACTTCTAACCCAGGAATCCAAGAGCATCCATATAGGACCTCTTAACTCCCTAAGGGTGAAAGGCATCATTTCGGCAAGCCATCACCTCTGAGAAAGGGCCAGGTCCAAAATGGGAGCTGGATTCTTACTAAGCTCAACTTTAGGTCGTTAATCTTGTGGCCTTCAGATTTCCAGCTTGAACACTAGGCATGTTCAGGAGATATCGGGTAGGGCTCAACTACTTGGCACCGAAATCCAGATTTCAGTGTTCCTCTCTACGGCTGGCTCAAGGAACGTGATCCAAGAAGCACCTAACAAAATAAGCCTAGAATATACAAAACTTTAAAGGATTTTTGCTAAGTGCATTAACTACCATGGCTAGGCTATGCACACTTCTGTTCTCTCATCGGCATAGCCTTTAATTCCCATAGTGTCCCTTTGCGTATCTTAATTCCTAATCTCACTAAACTCTGTTCTCTCTTTTTCACAAACATAAAATACTTGAGTAGAACAGAACATTGAGTCATAAAGGTTGCTTCAGAAAACTGAAATGTTTTAGCAATCTGAGTGGCATGGTTAGCTTTTCTCTTGAAATTAATCTGAAACCACCAATTTTTTTGTGTGCTATTTGGTCTTTGTGGAATGTGTGGAAGATAAAGCTCAAATTTCTTCAAATTTTTTTGGGATTATTGATAAAAGTGATAGTTAAAATCACACAGCATGTTCACCTATCCTCTCCACCAAAACCCCTTGGTCAAAAATGACTAAATCAGTACTCAAAGGCCTTGCTATTCCAGAGAGACATGGGCAACAATTTAATAATTCAAGATGAAATAAATTTTTTTTCAATCATTTGAGAGGCAATTTCAATTAGATGCATTCTTACTGGAGTTTTCAGTATGTTCCAGCCAAAAAACATCCCCTTATAATATTCAATGTAGACCATATACACATCCAGCTTCAGTGTAAAGGCCAAAAATATAAACTAAAATACATAACGTAATATCAATATTAATAATTAATATTAGCAAGTAAACAATTTTTCTGAGATATAAACTCACAGTTACGATAAGGCTTGTCTAGCAAATTAATTTAGAGGAGAAGAGAGAAGTGCTGTTGTACTGGATTCAAAACCTCATCAGTTTTATAATGAGGATGCAGAAGGGAATTTATGTATCTGGGCATACTAAGATATTTTTCCTGATCTCTATTGTTTCTTTTGTTTCAATAATATCTTTCTGAGAAGCATATCCTGCTATTTGGAGAAAAAGTGCAGAATGTCTGGCCAAACTGTACGATTTTCAGAAAAACAGCCAGACCTGTTGAGCATAGCTCTGGATGGACAGAAATGTCATAGCAGACCATATGCCTTTAGATGTGGGATTTAGAGCATGGATTTGGTAATTCAGTGCTTTCCATTTCTATACCTTGAGAAGAAAATGGGAAGGAGCAATACTGTGTCTGTCATTGAAGATCATTTGTTATACCAGTGGTGCCAAAATATTATTACTGTCTCAAGAACTTTGAATAAAGAAAGTCTTGTGGAAGATCTCATTTTAAAAGTACAAATTAAATTGCAAATCATGTAGACTCATGACATCCTGTAAACTGGTGTGTTTCTTAGCTGAAGCAATGAAAATACAAATATACTCTGTAAAACTTCCAAATTCTCAGTTGCCTGTTCTAAAAGAAAACACGCAGATCCTAATGCTTCAGTGCAGTTCACAGTGATGAGCATCCCTCCCCAGCAAAACCATCCCAGGCTCCTCAGTGCAGAGACATGGAGTTTGCCCTGCAGGCAGTGAGTGGGGAAGATGTGTAACTCAGTCACAGCTTTAGGGTGGGAAAACACTTTTGCCCTGTCCCAGCTCATAAGCATCCCTCTTCTGGGCTTCATGCTGGATGGGCTGGTGAGAGCTAACAGAACTGTGGCTGTATCACTTCTTATATCAATTTTTCTTGGAGAAAAGGTGGTTTGTTTCTACTGCTCAGGCTTGCCTCCTGCCCTCCCCCTGTGCCAACACATGGGCTGTTGCAACAGCCCTCCGTAAGGAGAAAAGAGCAAGAGGGCAACTTCTTGTCGGATTACCCTGAGGCAACACCAGGAGCCTTGTGCAATGGCTGTCTGGCTCCTGGTTTTTCCATGAGCTACAGAGACTTGTCTCTAGCTTTTCTGTTGTTTGTTTTGTTTGGGGTTTTTTTTTGTTCCTTCTCTGTAGCTATTTTATAATGAAGCTTCCAAAAAAACAACAATAAAATATGTAGCTTCCCAGTAGTGATGACTTCTGGCAATGAGATTCGTATGTCCTAATACGAAACAAAGGCAGCACAGGAAGAAAGAGTGACTCAGTCTCTGAGTCCCAGAAAGTAAACACTGTCTAACCAGTCTTATCTGTTTTTTTGGAGCTTGAATAAGACATTTTGCTGGGCCTGTATTTCTTTCATGTGGGGGTATGTGTTAGGGACAGATGTAGTTTGTGAACTCAGAAAATGGATAGCTGAATGCTCTTTAGATGAAAGATTTGAGGTGTAGGTACATGTTTCCCCCCAAGGAAATGGCCATAGATTAGGAAATCGCAGTGCTTTTTTTTTTTTTTTTTTTCCCCACCTCCTAAACAGGTTCACCAGTACTTTTTAGGCTGATTCGGGGAATAGGGGGAATGAGATTCATATGAGGAAGGAAATTTAGGGTGCTGTTCACCCACTGCCCAAGCCAGTGCGAGTCATCTGCTGGGGAAAGACAACTTGCCTCCATAGCAGTCCTGTTTCTGATGAGCACTGGGGAGAAGGATGCTTCACACCCACAGCTCTGTTAGGCACATCCCTCATTGCCTTGCCATGTAGGTATGTTCTCCCTTCTCCTCACTCCTGCAAACACATGATCCAGCATACAGAGGTGTATCCCCAGCAGGTGAGCCTCTGTCTGCGCTTCGTCTGTCTGGAGATCTATGAAACTGAGAGAACTGGAGATGTACTCCAACTTCACAGATCTCTGCATGGACACCTCATAGCATTTAGTGCACGTCTTCCAATATCTGAAGGGGGCCTACAAGGATGCCACAGAGGGACTCTTCATCAAGGACTGTAGTGATGGGACAAGGGTAATAGGTTCAAACTTAAACAGGGGAAGTTCAGGTTAGATATGAGGAAGAAGTTCTATCCTGTGAGGGTGGTGAGGCCCTGGCACAGGTTGCCCAGAGAAGCTGTGGCTGCCCCATCCCTGGCAGTGTTAAAGGCCAGATTGGATGGAGCCGGAGCAAGGTGGTCTAGTGGAAGGTGTCCCTGCCTGTGGCAGGCGGTTGGAACTGCATAAGCTCAAGGTCCTCTCAAACCCAAACCACTGTATGATTCTGTGATTCTAACAGCTGCTTCATCTTGTGTGCCAGACTCTTTTCCCAAGTTACAAGTCATAGGACAAGAGGAAATAGTCTCAAGCTACACCAGGGGAGGTTTAGACTGTATATTAGGAACAATTTCTTTCCCAAAAAGATTATCAAGTATTGGCACTGGCTACCTAGGGAGGT
Source organism: Nestor notabilis (assembly GCF_000696875.1). Classification (NCBI taxonomy): domain Eukaryota; kingdom Metazoa; phylum Chordata; class Aves; order Psittaciformes; family Psittacidae; genus Nestor; species Nestor notabilis. The sequence continues at coordinate 22,546 of NW_009926233.1, forward strand.
GGTGGTGTCACCATCCCTGGGGGTATTTGAAAGACGTGTAAACGTAGCACTTGGGGGTATGATTTAGTGGTGGACTTGGCAGTGCTGGGTTAATGGCTGGACTTGATGATCTTTTCCAACCTAAACAATTCTATGATTCTATGATCTGCTGCTGGGTGAGGGACAGCTGTGGAAAACAACAAGTGCTGACTATGGTCCACTTTGAAAGTATTTGGAAGTTCTTGGAAGAACTGATGCACCTCCTTTGCCTGATCAACTCTTCTGTCCCTTTCTGCTCCTTCATGAGTCCTTCAAATCATACATCTTCCCAACAAAGCAGGTGGAACAATGGCAAACAACTCCCATTCCAGCACTGAAACAATGACTCCAAAAGAATGTGGCTGCAAGTACATGAACCAGTGCTGTGATTATATTTTAATAACACACTAACATGACCTTTAAACTAGCTGTAAACGAGCTGTCCTTCCAGTCATCCCAGGAAGATGTTGGCAGTCAGTGTTCTGTACAGCGCTTCTCAACACGTGCTGGAAAGCACTGCAGTGTTAACTCCATTGTACAGATGGAGAAATCGCTAAACAAGAGTTCAAGTAACTTTTAACACTGTTAAAGTGGAAGTGCAGAGCCAGGAACTGTGGGCAGCTTTATCTGCCCCAGAAATTCAGGCCAGCATTCTTCAGGCATCAACATTTCCATAGCAGCTAGGCATTTAGCACCTACACTTGTGGATTCTCAGCCATTCTTAAGGCAATATCTTCCCAGATTAAGAAACTGAGCTACTAACAAACATCTTGTTAAATTCTATGCAAGTTATTTAAATGTCTAAAAGCAACTTTCATGATAAGTGTTCCCTTATCATGTTTGGGGAAACACTAAAGGTATTTCAGAAGTGAGAACACCAGAAATATTATCTACTTAGACAGCAATCAAAAGTGAATAAATGAAACTTGGTTATCAACCTAAAATGTCCTTTGTTGTTTTATTTTGCCATTCAGTGCCAGCAGCCCTTGCCAAGTGCAGACTTGATTTGCGTCACCACTGTGCTGATTTTGCCCTGACACTAATTTTGCGATATATGGCAATGAGAACCTTGTAACTCTGGAGCTTACAGTAAGTCGAGGGAGAAGAAAACTAGGCATGAGATATTTTATTTATTTTTTTTTTAAATTTCTTTCTTTTTTCTGTAGTACGGATTGATAAGAGATGCTGGCTGCTGCGGAGGCTGCTTTCCTGTTCTTTTGGCTGGCACAAATGTGTGGGCATTTCATCTCTTTTGGTGAATTTTCAAGAGGAAAAATAAGAATAATGATAATGATGATAATAATAATGAAAATAATGATAATAATAATAGCAGAACTAGCAAAACATAATAACAAGTAACAATAGCAATAATAAAGATATTAAATTAATAAAACAATGGACTAATAAGCTCTTGACATAAACCAGTAAAATAGTAAAATATAAACAATTAAATAATAAAATATTAAAGTAAAACATTAAAAATTGCAAAATACTAAAATATTGACATCTGAAATCCATTGTGATGTCTGTGCTGGAGCAGGTTTGGGAATGCCCAAGGTCCCAACAGTGCCCTGAACTCAGGGGAGTCCCCCGAGTCACACTGAGTCACTGCTATGCCCCCAGTAGCTCCCATCCATTCCAGCGGCTGGGGGAAGCCACCGCAGCACCCCGCTGCCGGGGTGCTGGCTTGATCGCTGGTTTCCCACAGGCTGGAGGGATGGAGGGTATTTGCAAGCGATGTGTTTCCTCTGCTCCCAGCATAGCGACAAAAGCAAACAAACAGGCAAAAAACAAACCCAAACAAACCAAACCAAAACCCAATAAAAAAACCAACCAACCAAACGTCTCCCCACCCAAACAAAAACAAACCTCCCTCCCCAAGGTGCAACAAAAATTCATACAGCTACTCTGCTGATTTCAACCGTTCCTGGCTTTAAGTGGAAGAATTAATTCTGGCTAAAAGTGAGTACTTAGTGTGCAGTGTAGTGTCAGTGGGGAAGCATGCTGACTTAAAGGAGACACCTGCTGGAGTCCTACCTTTTCATTAGTATGTATTGCAGAAACCATCAATCCAATTCTGGTTCTTTGCCCCTCCTTCACACAAGACTCCAAATTATATGCAGAATTTCTGATTACAGCTGGAGCATAACCTGACAGTTAAAATATGCTTGTTTGCAACATTAGCTAAGTAACCTAAACCCCTTTCGCTTAATTTGGGGAAGTTCCCGGCTTTGCCATCCGTTTTGTGTACAACAGTGTTTTTGCATCTCACAGTTCCTTTTCTCATTGTAAAACAAGTTTGCTATCACTGACTGAATTAGCAGTATCACAGATTTTGACTTAATCTTAGAATCATAGATTCATAGAAAGATTTGGCTTGGAAGAGAAATTAAAGGAAGTTCTTCCCTGTGAGGGTGGTGAGGCCCTGGCACAGGGTGCCCAGAGAAGCTGTGGCTGCCCCATCCTCGGTCGTGCTCAAGGCCAGGTTGGACGGGGCTTGGAGCAACCTGCTCTAGTGGAAGGTGTCTCTGCCTGTGGCAGGGGGGTTGGAACTGGATGAGCTTTAAGGTCCTTTCCAACCCAAACCATTCTATGGTTCTTTGATTCCATGATCACCTAGTTTGTGAACTTCATGTTTGGCAGAAAATCTTAGGTAAAAACTGGTTAAGGAGTGTGAATCCAGTCTTCCATGAGTAAGGTCAGATTTTCAGCTGTGCTTTTCAGCATGTCTCTAATTCTCCTAATAGCTTGCATCACCAGCAGGGATATATTTCAGTCTATCTGATTCACATCCAGAGTCTGCACCATGTCAGATATGCCTGTTGCTAATCTATACTGCAGGACACGTGAAAAGATACATGCAAAATGAGTACAGCACAGGCCTACATTATCATTTATATCTAAACAGTCCAGGGTGGGGTTTTGTTGATAGGGAAAAGGATTCTAAAAATAATGGGTAAACTCCTTGGCTTTTTGGGTCCCCAAACAGAAGCAACTGATTTCCAGAAAGCGGATATCTATACATGAAATGGGGTTCCTTTAAGGTGAGTAAATATAAACTGTTTTTCCCCTCTTTTTTTTTGGTAGGGGTGCTAAGACAATAACATGGAATGTCTCACTTTGAGTTCATGTTGCATGACTTTTTTGAACTGAAAAAACGTTAGTTGTTTTAGACTGACAGTATAAAAAAGTAGAAATTTAAAGTCAGGGTATTCAATTTCTCTCCAACTTTTTAAAAGTTAGGCAGGTTTTAATATTTGGAAATGGCCATTTTACCATTTTACTTTTTGCCTTAAAATCTCTCAGTGTTTTCAAAAAATCACTGCGGATGTCTTTCATTAAAACTGAATTTCTTCAGTGAGATTTCTCTGCAGGTGAGTGTTAATCTGCCTCTACAAGGATTCAAGCATTCTTGGATGTTCATAGTTGGTGAATCTCAGTGCCTTCTTAACTGCTGGGCTTTTTTTTTCGTTCCAGCTTTTCTCTTATCTTCAATCAGACCTTCCTTCAAGATCTGATCATCCTTTTAGGCCTAGGTAACCCCACTTGTCTGTCCTTGCGTTTGTCCTCGAGCTGTAATTATTCCCCAAGGACTTTACTGCTTCATTTGAGATTGCAGATATGATAGGAACTTTCAGATCCCAGCACTTGAAAGATGTGTCAACAGTTTCTCAGCAGAAATGCTGATGAACTTGCCATGGCAGTTTCAGACAAAATTGGTTTCAAGGGGAGGGGAAGAAGGAAAATGAAGACTCTACTCAATGCTTCTCAGGCCACACATGGAAAACTGTATTCAGTTTTGATCTCTGCTGTTCAGAAAAGATGTGGATGGACTGGGAGAGGGTCCAGAGAAGGGCCACAGTGATGATCCAAGGACTAGGCAGCTATGTGGGGGAGCTGGGTTTGAGAAAAGAAGGCTAACGGGAGACCTTATCACCATGTTCCAGTAATTAAAGAGTGGCTGAAAAGAAGGTGGAGACTTCATTTTTACACAGAGTGACATAGAAAAGATGGGGTGATGGGCACAAGTTACTCCTGGGGAGATTCTGACTGACACAAGCAGGAAATTTTTCACCAGGAGATCAGTCATTGGAATTATCTCCCCAGGGAAGTGGTGGATTCCCCAGCCTCGGACACTACTAAGACTGGGCTGGACAGGGTGCTGGGACATCTAGTCTAGGTCATGCTTTGCCAAGAAAGGTTGGACCAGATGACCTTTGACGTCCCTTCCAACCTGCTATTCTATTATTCTATGACTATTCCAAAGGCCAGCAAGGAGGCTGATAAAAGCATCTTGCTCGTCTGATGATGATGGGGAGAGAGAAGGCTGCAGGCAGTAGCTCAAAGTAGAGCAACAATAGAGACCTATACAGGACTAAAAGAAGGGGAAAATTATGGCATGACTGACATTAAGTTGCCACAAACTCAGGTAGGAATGAGAGAACAAGCAGTGTGAGTTTGCTCTTGGGTTGTTTCATTTTATCTTTTGGGTTTCTTATCATATTAAAAGCTCATCCAAGCTTGAAAAAGGGAAGGGATTGACAAAAAGTCATCTCAGGTTGGGACCATGAAGACCCCATGACCCCTTTTTTTGTAGCTGCAGAATATCTGGGCTGCACCAGTGTAAGTGGATGCAGTTAGTTAGGAGGAGCACATAGAATGAATTCCTGCTCTCTCTTTCCTTTTGATTCAGCAGCTGGAAATAGGAGAGCCTGGCACACTGTGACCTGGTTTTTTCACTGTCCTTCAGGAACTTGACAGTGGTCCAGAAAGCATTCCTCAGATCACAGGCTGTTGACACAGTGCCTCCATATGAACCATGAGCAGGCTGGATTTGTTCTATATTTACTGCCACTGGCAGCTGCCAGGAACGCGGCTGTGCTTGGGGTATTTCTATCATGATAAAAGCTTGTAAGCCCCAGAAAATGAATGTTACACAACAAACTGGGTCCGACGTAACTGGGCTTAGGGTACAGCCAGGCGATGCCCCTTGAGCTGACCTGCTGAATGTTAGCCATGGTGCTGTGGTTCTTGCCTCTGCTGCAAATGGATGAGCTACGCTGGCAGAAAGCTATTTTTCTTTGCTTGTTTATTTGCCGGTTTAAATCCCTGAGCTGCTATACTGTAAGGTCATCTGAGCGCCAGTGCCAGCATGAGGACGAAGAGCAAGTGGGACACCTCAGTGCAAAAGAGTACGAAGCTCATCACTGTCTTATTATCCTCATAGAAATAACAAGGAGCAGGAAAAGTACAAATGAGAGAAGCCTGCTATACGGAGGGTGAGGAGAAGGTTTGTTTAAATTTAAATGTCTTTTGGCAGCACACGCAGGACATCCCTTTTGTGAAGAAAGAAAGGATATAATTAGGTTGAATGGTTTTATTCTTTGAAAAGGAAAGTAAGATTTTGGATCTCCAAAAAGCAAACAAAGCTGACAATTGCAGATTCTTTTTTTGTTGTTTCTTTCTTTTTATATTGTCCAAAAGTCTGTGGTGACATTATGCTTATCTAAAGCTAAAATCCCCAGAAGTAAGCATTTGAAAATGGGCTCAAATTCAAACGGTGTCTAAGCTTGCATGTGCACACAAGCTATATAGCTGTACATCAGATGTGCAATTTTCTTATCACATCTTCATCAGCGAACTCTGTGTACAGAAGATATAGGGTGGTTTCTCCTCTTCTCTGACTTCCCTTTGGTTAACTGAAGAAAGAAGAAATATCTGTGACTCATGCTGAAATCTGTTTTGTATGAGTTCTGCTGGTTTTAACTTCTAGCCTCACTTTCCAAGCTAATCTCTGCTAAAACAAAGGGACACAGAACAATAGGCTGAACATGAATGGAGCCTTCAGTCATGTGTTATGTACCCCTGGAAAGGAGAAGGGGATAAGCCTTATTAAAGTTTTCCAGTGCATATCAGGTGGAAAGTAAAACCCATAAAAGAAACGTTAAACTCAAGATATCTGCAAGTCTGCGAGTGATCCAACCATTTCTCCCCCCTCTTTTCTCCAGTGAGCTAACTTTATTACTGTTCTAATGCTGAGACTCAGACTATTTCAAAACAATGATTTTAGTTGCTTCAGAATCCTTGGGTGTTCACCTTCTAGCTCTTCAGACCCGGATATGAAAGGCTAATTTTATTACTCCTTTTTAAAGCACTGATTAAATTTGAAGTCTGTGGAGTCACTGTTGAATTTAAAGGCAGCAGTTCTGCTGTTGCTTATTTTCTGGCAAGGACTGGCATGGGAAGGGAGTGCTCAGAGAGAGTATATCATCCTCTCACACGGTAAATGAGCTAAGTATATTACAGAGATGCTGTGCTGCTTTGCTGTTGTTACAGGTCTGCACCATGTGAGACCTGTCACTCACTTTCACTATAATACTTCAAGACTGCAAAAAACACTACCTCTGAAGAAACAGGAATGCTTTGCAGACATAGAAACTTGTGCAAATCCCCTCTGAGCAGAAGTTCTGAGTAGGGCTGGCAGGTCAGCAGTTTGAGGTCAGCAGTAGCTTGCATAAAGCAAAACTCATAAACAAGCCGGTGAGTCAAACTCATTTCCTTGACTAACAGGAATAGGATTTCATAAACATAGCAATCACTTTGTGCTCTCCAAACCGACTATGAACTGCGTTTGCCAGTTTCTGCGGCACACAAACGGGGGGAAGGCAACTGTTTCCAGCAGCTCTTTTGGAAAGGCTGTCAGAAAACAGGCTCTTTCAGAAAACATGATAGAGGTTAGACTTTGGGTAACAGGGGAGTTCTTTTAGCAGGGCTTGAATAACTCGATAATACTGCCTTATTTCTGACGTGGTCTGTGTTGAACTAGTGCATTCTCTCTCATGTTTTCTTTATGTGCTACGTTGTGGTGGCTTTATGTCCTTTCTTCATGTATTTGTGTAATTAACTTATGCTTAAAACAGGGCAAGGCCAATTTAATAAAGACCCCAATCTCGTAAAATTATATGTGTCTCTAGTGAGGCATCAAGGACCTTCAAATATTCTTTACTTCAGTGGAAATTCAGTTAGATCAGAACTGTTAAGGGAGTTACGATCTCACTAATGCAAGTATTTCACATTTTAAATTCAGAACACTCTTTTGCTCTTTATTATTATTTTTTTTGCCAGCCTTTTAGAAATGTGTTTAAGCTGATCAAATAGAAAATATACGCTGTATTCAGTTACAATTTTACTCTGAGGGAAGCATTTTAAAATATTTTAGTACATAAAAAGCTGACAATCTCTTTAGTCCAACATTGTTAGTGGGGTGCAGTAAGATTTATTCTGCTAGGATTGTATTATAAGTTAGCAAAATGTATCACCAAATGGAAACTACCTGTTTTTTCAAAGCTCTGTATAATTTTGTCAGAGTCCTGTGCAATAAAGTCTAACTTACATGCACTGGAGGGCTACATGATGTTATTTCTAAAGGACTGACTCATCATGCATAGCAAGGGCTTCTTGTGTTCCTTGTCTTTTCCCCTCCCAGTCTTTGTGTGCCACTTGCTACTTGCCCTGAACTCCAGAGACAGATCTCACATTTATTGTTAAAAGTTTAACCCACATCTTTTACTTGTTCGATGGCAAACCTCTCTCTATGTACTTCTCTCCACCACTCTGGGATTTTTATGTATCTGTCTATTTGTTTGTGCTTTCTTTCCTGTTCCCTTGTGCTTTTATGCCTGCCTCTGCCCTCTACCATTCTCTTTGCTTTCTTTCTCTCTCCTCCCCCTTTTTCAGGATGTGAGTCCTTTCAGAAGTATATTAGAAAGTTGACAGAGCTGAAATGGAACAACTTCCTTGGAAAAAAGTCAGATTGCTAGAGTTTGAAGTTTTGATGATTGCATTCCAGTAGACTCTTGTCTCCACCCTGCTGTGTTTCTGCTTTTCCCAATGACAGCAGTAGAGTTTTGCCTTTTTATTTTCCCTGAAACTTTAGAACTGATTTAGTTCATGTGACGTTCATAAGCTATTGTGTAACACCTAAGTGGAGCAATATCTTCAAGCTGAGAACAAGACCTTGCAAGTTTAGTCAACAATACCGAGGAGTTGACCTGGATAAGATGATTTTGTGAGTTGGGGGGTACGTCTTGGAGACCTGGAAGCATCTTCATCTTTGGGGTTCAGTGTGTCCCTGAGTCGGTGAGGACAGAATGTCTATGGAGAGGACAGGCTATCTGTAGAAATAAAACTCTGAACAAGCAAAACCGCATAAAACACAAACCTCCCAAACCCTGACATTTTGAAAATCGGACAACTTCTGACCAATTGTTTGGTTTTTTAGTCACGCCTTTGTCTAAGTGAATGCAAACTGTGGAAGTGAAAGTTAACTGGCTGCCAAACTGTGATGAATGTTCATATAGAACTTTGCCATATTGCAATTATTTCACCTAGAAAATATAACGGCTGTAATTATTTTGGAAATATGTTCAGCAAAGAAACTTGGAATGGAAACATGATAACGTTAATATTTGACACAGAGTTATGCTTAGGTTGTAGATAAAACGTTATGGTGCCTGGTATGTGTAACCCCATGTTATCGTCAAGAATAAGTCTGAGAAACATTTAGGCTCCTCTGTGGAAGCAGAAAGCTAAAACAATGTCTATCACATCGGAAAACAGACACAGAGCAAGATAAAAGTTTAACCTTGCAACCCAAGAGATTTCCTTGGCTTCAGGTAGTAAATGCAAGGACTGGAGCAATAACTGGTGAGTCTGTGGGAGGGAGAAACATTAGAAACTGCTGTTGACAGGAATGACAAATCTCAGTAACAACACAAGAAACCCTGATTAGACCTGAAGGAAAAAAACTTAAAAGTCATTGTTAAGTGAAGTGCTAGTTCAATTTAATAGAGTCAGGCAGAAATGAGTGACATATAGTGGCTTATATTAAAGATAATATGTAGACAATTCATATACATTCCTTGAGCAGGAATTTGTAATAGTGTTGGGAGTGTGACAGGAAAGCTTTGCTGCTAAAGGATACCTTCTACAGTAAATACTAAACTCTATTTCAGGCAAGCCAGTATTCACATTTACATTAGGCATTCTACATCTGTTTCATATCCAATTTATTTCAACAGTAATTGAAAGTTGTTACCATCTGGGGTTTGGGTGGGCTACATGGAATAAGTTATCATGAAATAAGTAACTTCTAGTATGAATTAAATACCATTTGAAGTCCTCTTGTGGCTTGTGGCAGCTGAGGGGAGAAGTCAAAAAGCGCTGACTTGTAAAGAGTTGGAAATCAATGAACTGAATTTTATTGGAAATAAGGGAAAATGTCACCTTCAGTCTGGAGAATAAGAAGTTAGGGTATAGGACCTTCTATACAATGATATTTGTTTATTTCACAGAAACTTTGAATAAGCACCCACATGTTAATCTGGCAAGGGATGTCAAAAATAACAGGAAAGGCTTCTATAGGTACGTAGCAAACAAAAGACAGACTAGGGACAATGTGGGCCCTCTCCAGAAGGTATCGGGAGAACTGGCTACCCTGGATTTGGAGAAGGCTGAGGTTCTTAATGACTTCTTTGCCTCTGTCTTCACTAGCAAATGCTGAGACCACAACACCCAAGACTTGGAAGGCAAACGCAGGGACTGTGAGAACAAAGACCTTAGGCCCACTGTAGGAGAGGATCAGGTTCATGACCACCTTAAGAACCTGAACGTGCACAAGTCCATGGGACCTGATGAAATCCATCCACGGGTCCTGAAGGAGCTGGCGAATGAAGTTGCTTGGCTACTCTCCATCATATTTGAGAGGTCACGGCAGTCAGGTGTAGTTCCAGATGACTGGAAGAAGGGAAATGTAACCCGCATTTTCAAGAAGGGGAAGGTGGAAGACCCAGGAAACTATAGACCAGTCAGTCTCACCTCTGTGCCTGGCAAAATCTTGGA